>NW_025786794.1:0-54190 GCF_021130785.1 Homalodisca vitripennis
ATGGAATACACCCCAGGAAGGAGGGGGGCCCTCACCCAGGAAAACTTTTGGAAAATTATAAACTGTAAACCTTTGTTTTTTTTAAGGACCACCCAGACATAATAATACATTCATTTTTTATTAAAATACCAAGTGATATTTTTAATGACTGTTTATTTTTCTTTAAGGTGCCTTGATTAGGATGTATAGAAAATAAAAACATGAATTTAAATTATTGAGTTTACTCTCTACTCTACTCTACTCCATTAACACCCTTGTTGCCTACTTTAAATTTCCCAGAAATATTTGGGTTTTGATTTCATTGACCATTTTGGGGTCTTGAAATCAATGAAGCTCGCCAATATAACATTTTTCTAATGAATGGTTAAAATTAAAACAAATCTAAGCCTTATTCACAGTTTTATTTATACACATTAAAGTAGTAATAAATAATACATATTAAATATGTAAATGGATGTTTGTTAAATATACACAGCTTTTTTTTACAAGTTTGGCATATTTTACAAAAAAAATTGCACACCTTATGGGTACAAAACAATATTAATAACATTCAAAATAATTACCAACTTCTTGGAAAAGGAAAAGGAAGGCGTTTAAATTACCAACACAAAATATAATGACACACAGAGTGGAGTACCTCACGGTTTCATTTTTTTTTAAAATTTAAGTTGTAGTTTTAAAAAAGTTTAAGGTTGATTATTTTATTTGCTTATTAGTTTATTATAACAAAATATGTACCGGATTTGTAGTAATAATTATTGTAAGGCAATGCCAAGACTGTTGGTAAACTTAGTTTTAGTTGTTTGTTAATATTTTAAAGTGAAAACTACAAAAGAAACAAAAACAACAATACACAAAACTAACTGTAAGTACAAAAAAGAACTCAGAAACTTGAGTTCAGAAACACAACTATAAGTTAGGCATAGGATAGTTATTTTAATGAAAACTTAATGTTCTGAAATTCTAAAAGATATTTAAAAAACAGATTTAGGAAAAAAGTTCCCACAATGCAATGCTGTCTTCATGGTAAGTTTTCTGCCCTCGTTGTTTTGACTTGGTGTCAAGTGCAGAATGGTGTCCCTTCGCCAGCCAGGTTTTGACGTGTCGCTCGGGATTGTATTCTAGCCACAGGAGGTCCTAGGAGCCTGATCCGCAATAAATCGCAAACAGTGCTAATGTAGAGTGAAGATCTAAGAGGAGAACATAATTAGATTTCATTGCAGAAAACCCACGTTCACATTCAGCACTAGACACTGCAATACTATTTATGATGGAAAATCAGTTTCTTAAACGACGGCGGTTGCTCTAGAATAGTAGGTTTCTCATCCACTTAACATAGGCTTCAGTCCCTGCTTGAAGTGTCTGAAGTCTCTAATTATATCCTGAGAGCTGCTAATCTTAAATCTATCGCAGATTCGCTGGATCTCACATTCTCCGTAGGTGATGGATAAGTTCTTTTGGCCAATACATGGGGTGGATCACTTTGATGTCATTCATGATTTTGGTGTAGTGTTCAGCCGCATTTGAAGATGAATGATAGCAACCTTGAAGTCAAGTTGTTAGCGAGGCTCGATAGAACTGTTTTTCTGGAATACTGGGTATCTTGGATCTTACACAAAGTTTAACATCTTGAAACATCAAATCGTTCAATAGCAATTTTAGCTTCCACTGAACGTCTACCCATGTTTTCAACTCGGTTTTCAAACACTTTGATTAACAGTGTTACATCACTGTGGGCTTGGATAAGGTTGAGGCTTGATTTTTGAAGCTGTAGGGACAAATCCGATAACTCTTCTAGAGCATCGAACATCAATGCCAGGTTGTGTACAAAAGTTGTAGAAGACAATGTACTACAAAGCCCTTTGTAAGTTGAACGTTGCTTCGAGTCCCTTTGTTTGTCTTCAGATGCTTCAATGAAATGATTGTACAAAGCTTTAAAATCTGTCCAAACTGCTTTCATCGCCATTAAGCTGGAGGCTACCCAACGAGTATCTAAAACACGGCCGATTTTCAACATTTGCTCCTCTAGTCCTTTAGCAACTTCTGCCAACTCCCTGCTGTTTTTCGGTGAACAACTAAACATGGTTTCTAATTTTATCCATGAATATCTTAAAATGATTGATTCCAGCTACTTCTTTCTATGGAATCGTGCACGGCAAGCTCTAAACGATGGTTCAAACAATGCCAAATGAACAAGTTTGGGGAACGTTTCAGTAAGCTGTATAGCAAGGCCAAGATTTCTTGCCTAGTAGCACTGAAGCACCATCACAAGTTAGAGCAATCATATGGTCTTTCATGAATTCAAAGCTTAGACCTAATGCCTTGTAACTGATTTAAAAGTTCTTGTAATATACCAGCTGATGTTGTGCTATTTAGCTCAAAAAGTGTTAAGAACACTGTCCATAGGGTTTTGCATTTCCCTTTTAGAACAGTTCTGATATAAACCACCAAAGCATTTTTGTTTGAAACTGAAGTGGCTTCATCCAAAAGCAGGGAAAATTTAGAGTCTGACTTGATTAGGCCATTTATCAAGTTCTGATTTCATTTCATCAGAAATATGATGAATTATATTGGAGCAAGCAACATTTGAATGTAGGATTCGCCCCATATCTAAGCCATTCATTATTTGAAGATCAATTTCAGTTTCTAACTAAAAAAATGGCCTATTTAGTTTAGCTTGCTTATAAGCCCGTGCGGAAAATGCACTCAGTTACAATCTGCTGCTCTTTATGCATAGAAGCAACAGCTTTTTTCATTGTATCTTTCTTAGCTTCAATGAGTATTTTTTTCAGCTAAAGAATGAGCTCGAGACCCACAGTGTAAAAATATCTTTTTCCTAAGAGAGGATTGCTGGTCTTTTTTATTGTTTCCATAAGCGGTAACAGTTCCTAAAACCCACTCTTCGCTAATCTTTAGGCCCTTCGTTTTTCTCTGCACCTAGAGTACTCACAACTACGGCAAACGTTGCAACCTAGTTCTCTGTTTCACAATTTAACCATGGATTTTTAGCTTTAAATTCAACAATTTGTTCTTCAGACCAACAAACTGGCTGTTCACTCCCTATTAACAAAATCATTATTTTCATTACTAACCTTAGCTTCGTCCTGCATCAGATCCCAAACCCACCAACCTGGATACTATTTAGACCGACGAGGAAGTCGAAGGGGAATGGTAATCGCAATTATCCTCATTGATCCCGATTGCGTCTTCTTTTTTATCTTGATCAACAATTGAAGTTGTAGTCAATGCTTCCGAACTGCAGTTCTCATTATTCGCACAACCTTTTTGTTTTCTTAGGGTTAGGTTTAAAGAAATCAACAATTTTTCGGGGTAGTCATAGTCAATTAGGAAAACTATTTAGCTGCACCAGCACTAATAAGCATAAAACACGAACACAATCAACGACCTGCACCCTCAAAAACGAAACTTAAGCGTGATGGGATGCGATGCAACTTGTAACTTAAACGCGAAACACACCAAGGTCAAGTCAACTAGTCAACACACTTGTGATCACTGGGGCGGTGGCGCGGTGAAGGAATGGAGGGGTAAGGAAGGGGGTGGGGTGGGTATATTGCTTTGTTATTGAGAGGCGCAGCAGCCGCGCAATGCGCGAACTAGGATGACTCGCCCGTCACCTTCCTCCTGCCTGATTCCGTGCAAGACTCATCACAGCACAGCTCACAACTGCTTTGTACGGGCGCTTACTATCTGCTTACGAGTCACTCGCAAACAAAGCATAGCATAATATTGATCCTACCTACAATTTTTTTTAACTAAAACTTGTACTCGTAGTTTTAAAAGCATTCCCTTGCGTTCCGGCACTCTTGGGAGGTAAGGGAACGCCGTTCCCTTGCGTTCCCACTGAAATTAACCACTGGTTACAGTCATATATGTCTGCTTGGTTTTCATGCTCTCTGCAAAGCGAACGAAATGAAATCAAATTTACGTACGTATATGTGTTGGTGATGTTTGTTTATTGGAACAGATGTTAAGAATAGGTCAGTAATTTCCCATACACGCAAAATTGAGAACTGTGTTGGGCTGCAATGTGTGAGGGGAATTTAACATTATCCGCAATCGAACTATTTTCGTGCGAGCTGCTCTTAAAATGCGTGTTACACAATATTTACGTTTATTCAGCTTGAAAGCTTGATAGTTGCTTGCGACGAGCTCCTCACGTGTTAGATTTAATGGGGTGATCAACCGAGGCGGAGAGAAAGAGTGGGGAACAGAGCCGAGCAGAGCCGAGCAGTACCGATAAATCCCGAAAATTCCTGACAAACTCTGTACATGCGGCTAATAGCGACCTCAGTTCGGAACGGTTCTGATTTCTATTATCTTACGAATTAATGAGTCGTTTTATATCCGAATTAATGAGTCGTTTTATATCCGAACATATCAGCAAAACATAGAAATTATATCGAATTAATTATATTAATAATAGAACTTTTTTTGGAATATATTCAAATTAATAGGGCAAAAGCAACATATTATAATGTGGAGTCCTTAATTGGTAGTAAATAAATTAATAATTACACTACAAAATCTGTAATAAGAGTTATGTAATAGCTGTAATAAACTAAGGGTATTAAAAAGATTAAAAAAGAAACTTGCGAGTAAATATTCAACCAAAAACATAATAATAGAAATATGACAACTACCTGACTTAAATACCTAACATAGCATGTGACATCATTAATAAATACAAAATTTTGCTAATTATATTATATTACTGTAACTGACAAATTCAGTTTAAGATCATATATGAGTATATTTTTTGGTTTACAATTTTAAACATTTATATTTATGTAAGAAATATTACACTTATATTACAGAAATTTTTATGTAATACGGATTATGAAAATAATTTAGTCCTACTGATCTCTAATGCTACGAATATAAAGATTTATGATACAATTACAATTACACAAATTTATATAATTTATTGAAGTCTTACATTGTTACTTAGAAGGCTTAATTAAGTCCAGGCAAATTTCTAACTTTTCCTCCTCTGTGAGGCCTCTCTGCGAGGGGTTTTTGTTCTTTTTGGAGGAAAGAAAACGTCTCTGTTTAGTAACATTGGCATTGCCTGGTTGCCTTCTGTTACACTCTTCTTCCTAAAACATAAATTCGATAAATTTGACAAAATTTTCCGTGGTATACTTTTGTGCTGCTATTACTTGTTTTAAAATTTAATTCAATTTAAATTTTACTACTAAACAATAAATATTGGATTAATTAAAACTGGCCATAAAGTGATTGGACTTACCTCAACTGGTATCTGCGAAGTAGTGGCCATTGCTTCTAATGTAGTTAACATTTGTGTGAAATGTTTATCAATATATTCTTTTTGGTCTGAAGTAGTTGTTTGTCTTTTCATGTATTCCATCAGGATGTCCATTTTTTTCGTATATTCTCTTTGTGCGGGCCTCGTCATTAGGAGTGTTGATTTTGTCACATGAAATTTCTTTTAATACTTCCTCTTTTAAGTTTGTATCATCATCAATGTCCATTTTCAAATCCCCAGTCTCATACATTTCCAAAGGTGAGTCATCGGTTTTGCTACAGAGTGAGCGAGCCACCAAATGGATATGCTTGCACATGTTGTTTTTTATACTATATTGTCCATACACGAACATATGTATTCATGAAAACAGGAATTTACAATGTATGCACAAAAGTACACAACAGTTGCATTCTTTAACTTTTTTCACTGAATAAAATTCTTGTGCTTTAGAAGATAAACACTTGCCATTCATTTTTCCAATGTAATGATGTTATAGTCGGCAATCCCATAGCTTTCTTTATGGCGTCCTACGTAGAATTTTCAGTTTTGTAACTACTTTACCCTTTTCCAATTTTATTAGGCAGTCAAAAAGTTTGTCCCTAATCAAGTTTAGTAAAGCAAATAAGGTTTTATCCAGTCTTTGCACTTTTTTTTCCTTCCAAATAAAAATATTTCAAGACTTTATTGAAGCTCTCTATAGACATATTAGTGTTTATGCCAGCATTCATGCGGTAACAATACGCCCAAAGCTTAAAACGGTGGTTTTTTACGTAAATAATCTTTGAAATAGTTGCCGAAGACATAAGTATCTTGTTCACTATCAAACTTTTTTAAGGCTCCTTCCAGTAGGGTATGAAAAGTATTTATGTCCCTTTCTTGTAGCAAAGTTTGCAAAATTTTAAAAGTAGCATCTTTCTTTTCTTTTAACTGTATTTTGTTTAAATTCTTTTTCCACGCTCTTAGTACATGCCATGTACAAAATAATCTTACTTGCGCTGGACCCATGACCTTTTTCCAGGCATTGTAAAAGGTTTCTTCCATGTCAGACATAAAAATATTTGGCTGTACAACACCTACAACATCTTTTATTTTTTTAAAAAATAAAGACATTATGTTGTCATCTCCCCTATTACTAAACATAAAAAGCAGTTGGGAACCCTTCTCGGCTGACATCTAACGTTAAAAAAGTATAGAGCTGAAAATTCAGCTTATTGATACCGTGTGTACCGTCTATACATATGGTCTCTTTCCCATATTTTATTAAGCAACACCTTTTGGCCTTCTGACATATAAATCAGAACAAAATCGTCTTTTTTTAATTCGGGATAGTCATTCAATGTTTCTCCTTGTGGTTTATAAAACACACAAGCTGTATCTTTTGAGTCCTTCAGTTGACGATACCAGCATTCAACACTTACTGGGTCAAAGGGGTGTTTCTGCGCCTCAGACGTTAGGTTAAAATCCCTTTCAATATTGGCGATGTCCTTTCTTGTTATTAGATGCAGTCTTTGCAGCTCTTGGTTGGTTATGGTACTTCTGACCATTTGAAGTATTTCATGGTGGGAGTTTTACAAGCTAATTTTTTTGCAATAAACTTTCTTTCTCCGGTAGTCAACCATGTATGCTTCAGTTCATTTTTATGACCCAACATGAAGAGGCATGTACTCTACATCAATTCTACCATTTGTATTGATGCAACATTTAATTTTAGCAGGGCAGTAAGCATTTATTCTGCACGAACCTGTTATTTTTAAATTCCGTTTGTTTAAAACCTTTAGATTTAAAAACACCACTCCTATTTGCAATCGTAATACATCCTGTTTGTTGTTCTATTTCGTAACCTATAACAACATTTTGATTGTTTTGTAGTTTCCAGTCTCCATTGATGAAATGCTTCTATTGACTCAAAAGAGTAATATTTCTTACGGAGGGTCAATTCATGTTTCTTTTCCAGATGATTATTTATTTCATTCCGCCTTAAAGCAGAAGAAATAAACGGGCACATTGGGCATTTTCTTTGTATAGCTTCTCGTTTGGATTTTTACAGCATTGTGAGATTTTTTGTCGTGCAACCTTAAAGATGTCAAAGAACTGTATGTGGCATTGCACTTAGAACATTTTCAAAAGTTTTTGTTTGCTGTTTTTGATTTGTATGTTTTGACACATGCCTTTTAAGATTTGACTTGTACGCAGTGCTGTAGTTGCATTTGTCACATTTAAGTAAGTTTGAACCATCCTGTTGTAAATGAACTGCATTCAAATGAATTTGTAAATTTGTCTTGTATGCAAATTTTTTATCACACAATAAGCAAGAATAGTCGACTTCAGGCACTAGTTTCTCCCTTACAACTTATCTTGTGAATACTCCGCATATGACAATCGCGATATCCTTTTTTCTTAAACACTTTGTCGCAAATATAACATTTTAGTGAAGATTCAGTATCAGCGTTCATCTGGAAAAGACATAATTGATAACACAAAGACGCCTATCTGAATTATATAATTTTGTATATATATATATATATATATACAGATGTATATATATATATATATATATATATATATATATATATATACAGATGTATATATATATATATATATATATATATATATATATATATATATATACATATATATGTTTGTTGTACCAAATTACTGAAATGTGTTTAATTCAGAGTAGAAGCTAAAAACACAGTGGTACATTTTAAGAGGCTCATTCGTGTGTGTCCGTTCATTCTGATAGGTAGTCAACGTACTGTTAAAGAACTTCTTTGCAGCCTCGTGAGATTAGTGTCCATCCCTTGTTTGTCACTGTGTGGTAAATATAGTATTAAGTATGTAAAAAATTAACATTTATGTTTTTGTTTTGTATCAGTGAAATTTTTAGTTTATATTATACATTTTTAAACATATTCTTAGTCTATAGAGTATCAAAAGAGAGAGGTAACCTTTTCTCAAACCTGTTACGGCTGGACCTGACATGTCTGCAGGTCTAGCCAACCCAGACAACATGAATGTTGAAAATGCGGAGGGTGACGAGATCAAAATAGCGGTAAGTTCTATTATTGACCATAATTACTCTGAACTTAACATGGACGTAACTGAGACACAAAAATAAAAGAAAAACGTGATCAGACAGAAAATATTTATGACCCTATTGAGGTAATAAGCCAAAATAAACTAGACAATCCTGTACCAGAATTTTCACAAAATAAAAAACAACATATTGTCAGATTTTATAATGAGTGGAATGTTGGTCCTTTTGAAGTAATTGTTCAAGACAAAAACAAACAAAAAATCAATCCTTTTCGTGTAGGCAAAATAATTCAATCCCATCATACCGATTGTTGATTTTATCACCAGAGCAGGTAAGAATTTAGTTTATAACCTGTAAATCTTATCTAGCGGCTAATAACATAGTGACATCAGTACACTTGACCCAATTTAATGTATTTGTACCAACAACTAGAATTTATGCAATAGGTGTAGCATTTGTTGAAAGAGATATTGCAGAAGACGAAATCCTACAAGAGACAAAATGTGAGTACCCTATTTTAGACGTACAAAGACAAAAAAAAGAGTTAATGGATCTCTAGTAGACACTAGTTTTTGTTAAAATAACCTTTGAAACAGACAAGCTGCCAGGAGTAGTCCTATTTAAATTATGTCAGGATGCAAATTGAGCCATATATAATTCCGGTGAAACAATGTTTTTCGTTGTTTCTCCTATGGCCATGTAATGAACTCGCCATGTAATAAAAAACACGTGTTTGTCGGGATTGTGGTGATAATTATCATTCAGAAGAGTGCTCCAAGCCAAAAAAATGTGTGCATTGCTATTGCCCTCATAGCAGTAAACTCCAGGCAGTGTCCTGAATATATAAGGCAAAAACAAATAAAGGAGCGCATGAGCACTATGCGGGAGGATTACTTTACAGCTAGTAAGTACTTTCCGATTACTTATAAAAAAACTAAGTACGCTAGATTACAAACTTATGTCGATGTTACAAAATCTCACTTAGATTTTACAAACAAAGTAAGCTACCCAAACTTAAAAAACAACACACTAAGAAATTTAACCCCGACAGAGACAGGTAGTAAGTACAATATATCCACTACTAATAGCTTTAATAGCCTAAGAGAGATAGAGGAAATAGAAGAACATGAGGAAGGCCAGGATAACAGCTCATACATAAAAATATTCAACTCCAGATCTAGAAAAATAAGTAACACAGGCGCTATTAAAAAAATCCTATATCAGGTAAGCAGGGTGGTGTAGGTATAAATAAAAAATCAAACAAATATGGCAACTAGTAAGGAACTCAGTTTCCAAACTAACATTACAAGAAAAAATTAAATTGAAAGCAGCAATCAGTGAAAAAATTGCTGAAATTAGGAAGAAAATTCAAATATTAAAACTAAAATACAGATAGATGAGGTATTACAATCATATTTAAATGAAGATGAGCCTAAAAAATCCAGAGTATAGTTCCAACCAGACAGACAGGGAAAAACTCAACAGTACAACAGGTAATCTAAAAAAACACACACATAGTACTTGAAGGAATATGGAAATAAATGAGTTAAACATTATTCAATTTAATGTGAGATCTCTAAAACCTAAATGGCCAGAGATCATACAACTTTTTAATACCAATAGAATACACATAGGTGTATTACAAGAAACATGGCTACAGAGTACAGACATTTTATTAGATAATAATTATAATATCGTTAGAACAGATAGGTCTGATGGCTATGGAGGAGTAGCTTTTATTATTTTATAGAAATATCACCTTTAGCAAGAAAATAAGTTATAACACTGATAACATGCAACTATTAGCAATAACAATAAATAATTTTTAGTGCCCCTATAACCATATACAATATTTATTGTACAAATAGGAAAGTACAAAAAAATTTTTGGCAAGACAACTTATTTTCTAAAAATATAGGCTTTTGCTTATTATGCGGAGATTGGAACGCACATCACCCCTACTGGGGTGCTGCCAAAGCAGACACTAGGGGTAATGATATTTTTAACGCTTACTCAAATTCTGAATTTATATTATTGAATAATAACCAGGGCACTACAGTTCCAACACTATACCATCAGTCATCTACTTTGGATTTAACTTTTGCCACACCCAAATTGCACTCTATACTTAATTCTTGGGAGGTAAGTAAATGATTGTTTAGGCAGTAATCATCTTCTAATATACATATCTTTTGATACTGTTAATTTAATTAAGAAGGAAGCCACTACTGTTAATTTTAATATAAGTAGTAGTAATGAAAGAAAATTTTAAAAAAGCCAACTGGGGACAATATGCTACTTATATAGATAACTATCTCAAAAACTTAGAGATCCTAACAACAGAAAGTAAAATTGAGGAACTTTATAATACAATAAGCCTAGCAATAGATAAATCTGTTCCCAGACATAAGGAGCCGAGTGTAAATGCAAAAGGATTTAAACCCAAAATGTGGTGGAATGAAAACTGTTCAAGGGCGGTAGCCTACCGTAGATTGGCTTTCAAAAAATTTAAACAAAATATGACAGTGGAAAATTATTACACCTTTCAAATGGCTCAACTTAAAGCGAGAAATGAAATACAATTAGAAAAAAAATATGGATGGGAGGATATTTGTAGTAAAATAGATGATAAGAAAAAACACATCTTTTGCTTGGAGAATAATTAAAAAAATACACAAATAATAATAGCCTAACTGAACAAAATTAAATACAAAACAACTATGAACTTTGTGAAAAATTTATAAAACACATTGTAGTTGATTATGTACCCCACTACAATGAATTGCATAGTCCAAATCTCCCTTTGACAAATAGCCCATTGGAAAAAAACTTTACAATAAATGAAATTAAGTTAGCCATTAAGTCTAAAACCAGAAATACATCTCCTGGAATGGATGGGGTAAGTTATACAATGATAAAGTATTTACCTGATAGTGCACTAGAACTTATGTTAAGTATTTTTTAACGACATCTGGAATGGAATATCAAATATTCCGCAAGAATGGAAAAGAGTCAAAGTAATAGCCCTTCTTAAACCAACTAAAGATAAGCTGCACGAAACTTCATATAGGCCTATATCTTTAATTAGTTGTCTTGTTAAAATAATGCATACAATGATAAAAAATAGGCTAGAATGGATCTCTGAAAAATTAAGAGTGATCCCTCCAACCCAATATGGATGTAGGAGAAAACGAGGCTGTAATGATTACCTTGTAAATTTTATGTCTGATATTTTAACAGCTTTAACATATAATGAGACAACCATGGTAGCCTCACTTGATATCACTGGAGTATATGACAATGTATACATTCCTGAGCTATGCAATAAAATGATTAGACTTAATTTTCCCAGTAAATGTATAAGGTACCTACATAGCTGGCTAACCTGACAGACAGGTAAATGTATCAAGTAATTATATATCTTTATCCAGGACTACAACAAGGGGCCTTCCGCAAGGTTATACTGGGGGTTATACTGGATCATAAATTAACCTTTTAAACAACATATTATGGACCCTAGTAAATAGAGGCTCTAAAGATCTTAATATTATTAAGTCTATTATTTGTGGAACAAAGGGCTGCAACCCTAATTTCGCCATACAAGTATATAAAACCCTAATAAGATCAAAATTAGATTGTTGTTGTGCATTGTTTGGTCATGTATCAAAAAGTAATTTGGGTAAACTAGATTTAATTCAAAATCAGGTACTCAGACTTGCCTTAGGCTCCTTTTGCTCCACACCAGTTATAGCCCTACAAGCTGAAGCCGCTGTGATGCCATTGGGAAATCAGAAGAAGTATTCTTACAGATAACTTAGTATATAAGATACTCTTAGAAAACAGTCCATCCAGCATTTAGAAATATGTGTTACTTAAATATATTAAGTCAAAATAATGATTATTCTTAGAAAACAGTCATCCAGCATTTAGAAATATGTGTTACTTAAATATGTTAAGTCAAAATAATGATTATTGGCAAAAGAAAAAGTTACCCTTATTTATAAAGTCATGTAATAATGTAACTGAAATGATGCCTAACATCATGGAAACTGAAGGATTTAAAAATAACTGGGATTTTGAATTACCTTTATCGAGTAAAGAAACTCTAAAACAATTGTGGAAATGTCACTATCACATTTAGGTTATGTTTATGTTTTAAAACTGACAACGAGCTCCTCACACGGGCTATCTGTAGTTGGCAGGAGGGGCCCCTCCATCCCCCACCTTTCTCTCTCCGCCTCGGTTGATCACCCCATTAAATCTAACACGTGAGGAGCTCGTGTTTGCTTGCGGTTAGTTTCGATTTCTATTACCGATCTGGTGCAAATATCAACTGGGAGAAACGAATGAAACGACGGATTTTCTTGATTGATAAATGTAGACTGAAAGACGAATTGCTGACTTCCAATTAAAGTGAATAAAAATGTCCAAACACAAAAAATATAATTTAAAATAGTTAGAAAACACTGGTAGAATACTTTTTTTTTGGATAATCAAAAAGAGATATTCTGTAATATGAAGCACCAACAAGATTTTTTAAATGCGTTCAAAACTATGATTTTTTTAAACTTCGAGCAATTGTATTATACATTACAGTCTCTATGTATGAGTCGAGTATGAATATTTTGCTTTTTCCTTTAATAGACCTAACAGAATTTGAGTTTAAACTGCCAAATTATTTTTTTCTCAATGTTTTTGAAACTGGTTTGAACATTATTGTTAGAGTTGGAACTATAAACACACTGTTAAAGAGTAGGATAACATCCTCCTCCTCCTTCTTCTTCTATTTTTAAGGGTCAGTCTACAGCAAAGTATTGAAGTCTCAAGAGCGTTTCGTACATCTTGGAAATGTATTGCGTTTTGAAATGTACGATGTTTACAGTTTCAGCAGTCTAACAAATTCCGACTACTGATCAGATCCTCCAGCAGAAATTCATCACGCTTGACCAGAATTTCAAAAATTCTCCTTTACTTCGCAGAGAAGTCAAAAAGCAGGTTTTCAGCGGTTTTCATTCTGCTCATAAAATAATCTCAATAATCAGAAAGGATAATCCCTAAATATCCCGACTATATGAAGATGTTTCCTCAAACACCCATTTTCCGTGAAGGGAACTACAACTTTCAAAGAATAAATGATCAGATATTACTTTGAGGTGGTACTTCTGTTATTTTTGCGGAACAGAATAAATTGAAAAACAAAATCTGAAATGCCTTTTCGCAATAAACTATTCGGAATGACGTTACTAGCTCTATTTTGTTTTTAAAGCGTTTTGCAATTTATAATTCTAATTTAATTTAAATACTGATGGTAAAATGTCACGATCCTCGTTAATATGTTATAATGTTCAGTTACTCACATTTTAATTAAGCGGCATAAAGATGAACAGAAAATGAAATGAACTGGTTTGTTGTAGACTTGTAATAAGCTTGTATAGAAGTTTGACATAACACAAGGGCCACATTCAGCAGAGGAACACGGGCTTTGTAAAACTGCTGTTTAAAACCCGCTTCCACCTTTTGTTACCTTGTACTGGTTACATCTGCAAAGTTCTTGAATGTATTTAAACAAACAAACATTAATTGTGTGTTAATGTAAATTAGTTTTAAATTTATATATTACGGAATAGGCTACTTTGTTTTTAACACAAAGTGATAACTTTAAAGGTTTATTTTATTGACTAAATTAGGTTTATTTTACTATAGAATTGGTAACAAACCAATTGCAATTGATATACAGACAAAACTTTGGTGTTTAAATCATTAAAAATATATAAAATTTAAAGTAAAACTATTTGGATTATGACGACATAATTACCTGAGTATTTTATTTTTAAGTTTGGTGGACATAAAATAATTTTTTTTTCGCTAATTATAAGTTACTTAATATAAAAAAATTACTTTCTTGTTTGTAATTAAATATAGTGTCAAAATAATTACAACAAATTTTCACGAGACAATGTTTTTTTCATCAATCTGTTGAACAATAAAGGGTTAAACTTGGATTAGTAAGCGTGCAGGGCTCGCAGCGCCCCCACCACTTCGGTTTGTATGGAACAGCTGGTCATTTTGCGGCCAAAATTACACTCCATCGCCGCGCCGTCAGTTTACTGTTTCTATTGTTGCCAGTTTAATCCGGAATGCGGACAAGCTGTTAATTGATTTTCGCAGAGGGGTTGAGGACTTTGCCAAAGCTGCAACATTTGTATAGCCCAGATGTTGAGGCGTGGTGGAACATGCAAATAATAGTAATTCTTTTCATACTTCTGAACCACGTGCTTGACGCAGTTCATCCTAATGATACATTCAGACTATGAAGACTAGCACCTGCATTGTAGAAACCGTGGAAGAGGAGCATTTTTACAAAATTCAATTAAATTATTTTTTGATTTATGGACCTGGTATGTAACCTATATCATTAAGTAAAGATTTTGTAGAACAATTGTGTTTATTGTTCAGGTAAAACGAAGACTTTCCTTATCCTTGAGGCATAGTTCCTCTTAAATGGTTTATAATTGGCATTGGGTGATAAGTCCTCCAGTACCTTGGGTGAGGCATTGCTAACGCTTAGCCACATAATATGTTTTAATTTTTATGTTCTTTGTTTTTTAGACTACATGTAGCCCGCCTTCTGTGTTGAGGTATCCACATATTTAGTCCATATTCAAGTCAATATCCTTTATAATACTGAATTTTATCATTTTCTATGGAAAACACTTTTTTTCATTTTCGTGACATTTGAAAGATTTTCTTTTACCTCTACTGAATTTTACTTTTAATTCCTTTATATTAACAACTTGGTTTCCATTTATACATTTAGTCGCGTGAGTTAAAATTATTAGTGAGAAGGCATAAGGTATGTTTGAATTTAAATAAATAAAACAATCGTACTGCTAATCACTTATAGATCAGTTCAACCAAAGTTTCCTTCTTACTATTACTTGGAGACGAAGCACAGTGTCAAGCATGTAGGCTGGTAAATGTTTAAATGAAAATCTAATTAAGTTCTGGCAAAACTAAAGACTGTCTTAATCGGTATCGTAAGGAGCAATTTTCTACAAAGTTAAAATTTCAAAAGTTTTAAAGAATAATTTAAAATATTTATTCAAGAAACTCTTTACATTTTTTAAAGTATTGCACTATATTTTTTTTAAGTAGTCTAGTTATTTTATACTGTAGAGAACGCATTATTTACACTTTTTACGTTTTAGTAACTTTTTTTAACACGTATCAGACTTTTTGTAAAACAAAGTACATTTTGAAGAGGTGTATTTAAATTTAAGTATAATTTTAGTAAAAGATTATTTTACTTAATTTGAAGTTTATAAAATTTTGCACATAGATTAAAATGATTTGTTGCCTTAACAGATATCAGGCTTTTCATAGCAAAGGAAAGGTTTGTAGAGATGAATTTTTTCAGTTCGTGAAGGCAAGAAAACTTTAGAGTAATAGATTTTTAATTGAACTTTTTCCTAAATAATTGTTATTTACAGATCTGTACCAAGAACGTGGATGTACACATAAGTGCTTTCATTTATCCTCAATTTACCAGTAGTAAATAAATACTGAAGTGCAATGTTATAGCGAAGTGCTTGCCTTCCACAATGAAAACCTTTGTCTGGTCACTATTTTACTTTAAGTCTTAAATTAAAGGATCCTATAAAGTTGAATTATATTCGTTAGCTGAAAAGTGCTCAGAAGTATAAAGTTCTGTTGCACTAACAGTTAATAAGTAATCACGGCAAGGACGATATCTGAGTGACGTGACGGGGCCGCGGCGCGGCGGCGCTCTGCACCTGCATACTACAATCCCCCGCAGTACTAATTGTTATAGCCGTATTATACAATGTAATCTCCTGCTCAGTATCAGCACTGTCTGCCAGATTTAGCGCCATTACATTCTATCACACCGTCTGCTGATTATACACACCGGAGAGATGCTCTTACTATCATAACTAATTTTGTTCCTCAGTTGTATTGTACTTCGTTGAACAATTATTGATTTATTAATCCAAACAATATCTTTTATAATATTTAAAAATAATTCATATTTTTGGGTGTATGAATACATAGATTTTCCTGCTGATAAAACTACTGTATTTAATTATTATGGTACAGCTGTTAATAATAAAAACATAATAAAAATCAGCACTGGAATTTACGAGTACCCTTTCCTCCCGTAATAAAGAAATACTCACCGAACCGCTAAAATCGCCACACATATTTTACATTTAAAAAATGAAACCGTTGGATTTGCCATACAATTTTAAGCAAGACGTTATTTTTGTATAATCGTTGCAGGAATAAGAGCTTTCGACATGTTTATTGGTAAAACTTTTAAATGTAGCTATTTTGGAACGGAAATTGCTTTTATGCATATTCATTAGATTTGCCTAAAATCCTTTAAAAACATCAAGTTATTCACATTAAACATTTTAGAAAATATTTTTAAACTCTGAGATATCTCACAAAACAACCCTGCAAATAACAAACTAAATATACCAATTCTTAAATAATATTTCATTATAAAATAGAAAGCTGTAAAAATCTTATGTCTTTATATAAAATATTTTTCATAGAACCTGGTGACTTACTAGTTCAAATAAATTTACTGTACTTTCTCGTGCTTTTATTAATACGCTTTTGTCTAATTTTTCCTCTTCGAGAAAGGTCTTACTAATCCCAGTGCTTTCAAATCTGGGCTGTTAGACAGGGGTTAGAAAAAAATCAAATGTTCTTGTATCAAAAGTCGAGGTTTAGAAAAATTCTATTTAAGTCTGTCAATTCCATCGTATCTTCATAATTAACTAACCTAATGACTTGGAATTTCGCATGTAACTTCATTAGTATATAGCAAACATCGAGTTAATGATAATATCTGTCACTCTACAGCATTTGACTGTGTCATATGTAAACAAAATGGCAACCCTTTAACCCCCAAGGAAATTGAGTACAATCATATGACATTATTCAATACGTGGCATAGTAACACGTGTAACTATACACCTAAAATCTTGCATATAACCTCAGCGAAGCCTGTTACACGATACGGTGTGACGAACTTCTGTTTTGAGCGTGTGACATATTATGATTGTGAGCGTAAATTTATGATGGCTATCGTAGGAATTGGCGTGGCAAGAATTATGAGAAAAATATATACCTTTTTAGTATTCTAATCATGAGACATATATACAGATTTAATTTTGTCCATATACTTGGTGGTTAGAGAAAACTAACAATGTGCTAAACAGATACATAACGATTCTGAGGCAACAATATCGATAATTTGAATCGCTTACGGACTAAGTTTACCCATTCAATAAAACACATTTACTAAAAGCTGTATCACAGTATCATTTTCGTTCCATATTTATTGGTTACAAAATTACATAAATTTAAAATATTTTTATAATTTTTTTATTCTATATCGTAACACATTTATATTTTATCAGGAATTACGAAACTTTACTATCATAGACTTTATGAAATGCTGACATGATCTCAAGAAAGACAAACATTGCAATTGTGCAAAATGATAAACAGTCTAAAATACGTAGGCCCTACTACCCGAAATAGGTACGAAGAAATATCCCGGTAGGAATGCAACAGGTATGGAGTACGTGTCAGAAGTTTCAACAGAATGCAAATTAGTGCAATTAATAGCGTTAGTGTCTTTTTAGAGGCAGTTAACACCCAGTTTGCTAACAGCTGCCTTAATAGTTATTATGGAAGAGTTAATGTTTCGTTCCCAGCAGAGTTTATGCTTTTACTGAAAGTTCATGGTAGATCTGGCAAGAGTAACGCTCTTAGGGCAGTAGCCATACTAAAACTCAGTTTTATAACATATCTTATTTTTAAAAACATGATAAATATACAATAACAATATTCAAATTACTAATGTGAAATGTTGATTTCGGCTCTTTATTTGACTAATTGTGGGCGTTAAAGTAAATTTGGGCTAAGAATGTCTGATCATTTTAGAACTTTAAGGGAATATTTATTCCAATTACCATTTGCGTTCTCATAGGACAAGAGGTTGAGGAAACTCCATATAACGATAGGATATTCAGGATGGATAAGATTGAGGGTAGGGTATGCTGAGATTCCATGAACTGGATATCGAGCACTATCTCTTAGCCATGTCACTCTGGAAGAAGAGGAGGCTCCCTCTGTTTCAGTCTCTTCTAGCCAAAGTGGGTAGGGAATAGAACTCCCTCATGTTTAGGCTAGGCAAACACTAAGAGCTCCACCCACTCCATCAGTCATCCAAGACAGCAGTAAGCTAGGCCTATCGATTGATGCTTCTATAATAATATTGCAATATTATGAGGAGTATAATTTTTTGAAATATATAAAGAAAAAATATACAACATTCTAATATCAAACAACGGTTGAGATTCTATTAACAAAGTAGAGCTTGAACTCGCTGTTAATAAGTGTTTACCGTTGTTCAAGTTACGGCACAGTTTGATTTCGTAGGTCCTCAATTCAAGGTTCAAATATAATATGGAGATTAATACTGGATTACTTAGCAGTAATCTAATATTCATTTCCCTGAACGATTTGGCATTTCATCCTAACTCAAATTATTTCAACATATTTATTAACAAAACTAATACCTAAAACTAATTTCATCATACGTATTAGTAACATACTAGAACATGTGAAAAAGAGATTTTTGCAGCCCATACATCAGTCGAATAATTTATTCCATGTTTTCATTATTGATAACATGGTAACGAGATGTCACAATCACATCGTAATGTGTCAATAATTTGTTGTACTAATAATTATTAAAGTTTAGTTAGACTAAAGATTTTAGTAGATTCTTGAAACCCCGAGAATCGTAGAATATAGAAATGTATGTCGCAGAATTAGCTTGTACAGGATTGTTGGTTAAGGTTAAACTAAACACACGTCAGGTTAAGTAAATACTGTATTATGTTCTCGTGCTGGGGTTGTTTAACCAGCATGTCACTAATGTGTTGAAGCAGTTTACCCAAAACGATAAAGTGTATACAAAAAGCTTGTATTTATTAAACTCGCAATAGTTTATTATATTCAGTTTAGTGATTACAAGTTCACAACGTCAGCATTTTCCGGACTCTTTCGTTTGACGTCGAATTAAAAAAAAATAATGGCAAAAACTGTAAGCAGCTTCTTACGTAAAATGTCTCAGTATAATGAGCCAAGTATGTAGGCTCTGAACAAAACAATTATTTCATTACGTTTTTTTTTTTTAATTTTCTTCGTGTGCCTTAAAGGGGTACCTCAAAAACACTTAAAAAGGAGTACCCAAATTTACCTTAAAGATTAAGCAATCAAGCGCCCGACGTGGTACACGATAGTCTGAGGTATTTATTTAAGTATAGAATCACATTTAACAATCCAACAAGACAGGCAAACAATATAAAAGCCGATTATGAAATAAATAGCAACGTGTACCACATCGAGAGCACGACGTAGTTTACAAAAGCCCGGTGTGCACTTAATCGGGTACACGGCGGCAGTTGTGAAAGATCACGTGTAACCGATCGGTACACGTCATCGTGAACGTTTTAAAATAAAGCAATACAATTTTAACTGATACGTAAATATTGTGCAATACAGTATATATTATGTAGGCAGCCTACTATTTGGTGTGTTTTTATTATTTGACAACGCACTTCTACCCAATAAAAAAAGTTTAATACAATAATTTTTAAATATTTTGAACAGTACTAAACACAAACATAAACAAAGGTTTAAACAATCATCTGTTCGTCCTAGAACATTCTCGTGAAAAACTATCTTTAAAATGACGACATATTTTGTTGCAATTTCGAGTGGAATGTTCACTTTCTTTATGTTGCGAGCTATTCCCAAGTTAAAAAAAGGAATTGTGAGAATGGATATTCTCATATTTATAATTAACTTTCTTATATCGTTATCTATTGAGATACAAAATGGCTTTACATATTAAATTATATTTGTTTTGAGTAATTTACTTCTGTTTTCATATGGGCCTACGTTTCAGATAAAATTATACTTCATAAACTTGTAAAACACACACATTTATATATAATATACGTATTGACCCATCAGTGATTCTGTTCTTCTTTGGTGGTTCTTTTTTGCCATCACTACATGTTTTTCTTGTTGTCATTGTTTTTTATTTATGTACTGAAGTTAAGTAAAATTGTTGGCCTGTTTGAAATTAATACAATAAAATAAATGAAAAGTTATTTCAATTTTATTGGTATATCTTTGAGAAATAAATTAATATGAATATAAACTAAAAGAAAGATAAAATAATGTTTATGTAAGTTACTGACAGTTTCAGAAATACGGCGATTAGGAAGGCTGACAAATCTCGTTCTATAGTTTGTGTACTCCATTTGTGAGATGCAAGGATAATCCGCGAATAATGCAACATCCTATGAATCCCGAAGATCGTTTTATGTGTAGGGAATGACAGTTTGCTATCTCTTCACTAAATAGGCATCACTTAGAGCTACTTAGAAAAAACACCTTCTTAAAATTAGTTACAACAGTATATTCTTTTTGTATATGCATAGCTGTATATATTGTAGCTATGTCAAAATAAATAATTTGTGTTACAGAAAGGTCATAAGAATACCGTCTTGTTTTATAATTTTGTTTCCGAAAGAGGGTAAATTTACCAAGATAACAATTATTGCAAAATAAATGAACTAATGTATTCTTTCGGTAATATCAAATGATATAAAGTAATTGGCAAACATTCTAGCTTATACTTGGTGTATTAAATACTAAAAATGTTCAGAAATGAATTTTTAATTTTCATGAACTGAAATAAGCCAAATAACGGTTATTGCATCAATTGCAACCAATTAAAGGGGCAACAGGACAAATACGAGACATTACACAAGTAAGGAGGGCAAACGGAATACTTACGCTGATTAGTTGAAGAGGAGACATTAATGGTACTGAAAATCTTAAGATTCTTAATGACTAGGAAAACAAGATAATGAGGCCTATTCAGCACAGGTATGAGACACAGAAGTGAATGCCGGAATTAGGGCAATTTAATTTTGGTGACTGTATCGTTTAGTAACGAGAATAAATACAGGACGAGAAAACGTCTTTACTGCTTATTAAAGTTGATTACTAATAGGAGCGCTCTGGTAAAATGTCAAATTGAAAAGCGGAGTCGGTTTGGTTTTTGCTTCAAAAACCGTTAATGAGCACAAGTGTCAGAATGTCAATTAAAAGTTGAATGACGCCTTGTTGGTGACAGCAGCGGCGGCGCCCGAGCGCTGACATGGCTCACCTTCTCGTCAAACTGCTTATTTCAATTATAATTTTCTGTATTTTATCCAGAGTTCATTTGGTTTACAAAGCTTTTCAATATTATTTTACTACTTATTATTGATTTAGCGCATTTACCGGTTGTCATTTATTTTAACCCCCCTTACACAAAATGATATAAAACATCTGTTAACAGTTTCCTATAACGTATTTTCTAGAACGAACTATGAAGCGAACTATTGAACAAAATAAAATGAAAACATCCATTAGTTTTATTTTAAAAATAATTTTTGTATGTTACAGCCATTATTCTGTTACTGACGGTTTAAAATTTCAAGGAATTTTAATTTACTCATTTCCGTTATCTGGTTTAAAGTTTTATTGCACCTTTCAGCAAATAACTTTGATCTTTATTAATTAATTAATTTTGAATAAGTAAATTGGTATTTTTAATTTAAACAATATTTACACGGCTGCTTGGAAAGTCATTATTTTATCTCGATTACAAAATAAAATATTATATACTAATCGAAAAGATGGTCAAACATGGAAAATGAGAAATTATGTAGTAAAAATATTTGAGAAACTTGGCCTACATGAATTTATTCCTTATAGGAAACAATAAACCTTAAAGAGTGATGTGCACTCATGCAACAGGATATTCGCATTCATGTAACACACAATAAATCAATTCTGGTCAACAATTCCTTCAGTACCACAAGGAAGTTCTATTTAACTTGTACAGTTTTAGATTAATTGCCGTGATTTTATTTATTAAACATGTATTTGAAGTTCTTTAGATTTAGCATGATCCAATGAACTCTATGTTTTTGTTCGGAACAGAAGGGTCTTGATAAAAAGATGTTGATATCAGCTGTAATTTTCGAGTCTAAGAACGAGAGTGTTGGGATGGAGTGGATAATGGATATTTTTTCGTTTTAATATACGTGGTTTATGTCACTACAATATCCTTTTATAAACTCGCTTTGGGGCTTTGCGCCAAGGCCCGCGATAATTTTCGGGGTCAGCTGACAAATTCGGGATTAGTTTTAGCTCAAAGTGGAGGTACACACCTTGGTTACATAATTATTACTTTAGCCTAGAGTGATAGAAACTTGTACTTTTCAACATATTGCCATACATATTGCTAAACTTTCTTATCGTTCTATGGAATATTTAGAGATTATTGAAATAGATATAATAGTGGGACAAAAATTTTTATAAGACTTTAAATCCCATCAAATGTGATCAAAACTATGTTTTTTTGGGTTTTATATGTAGTAATTTATATAACTGCAAAAAAATTTAACGGAAATTTTGACAATAATTGGGTATTTGGATTTCAATACTAAGTTCAAAAAACAGGCGGGTTCATTTATAGGGGAAAATTAGTTTGTTTTTTGTCTCTCCTAAAAACTCTTTCGATCATGAAGTGGGAAATGTTAGGTTTTTATGGGCGCCTTAATGTGCATATCACATTTAAATACACCTACTTACTTATAAAACTAGTTTCAAGTAGAAAACATCCCCTAAGTGATGTAAACTGAGTGAAGAGAAGGAGAACGGACAGTTTCAAGCCCACCCAATATTAGTTCCCGGATTCATGGGACCTTGCAATTATTAGTGGTCAATCTCGCAGCTAATCACAAACAATGGACAAGAGAAAACTACCCACCATCTTAATCTGCGTATTTGTATTAGACGTGTTTAGAATATCATTGCGTTAATAGAAGTGTACGAGCCGAGAACTAATTTGTAACTTGGGGTTTCTTGAAATTGATAGAGATATTTTTCCCCAATAAATAAATAAGTATTTATCGTTGCTAGTTTCAAAATCTAGAAAGAAAAGATTTTTCCATTATTAAAACTATTATTAAGAATTAATAAAAACATAATAGGACTATATCAAAGAGTTTCAACTCTTTTATGGTTTTTTATTGTTTTAACAATACTATTTTAAGGCAGTTATACTGAAATGCAAAAGGGATAGTTTACATCAATAGAAAGTGCAGAAAGCATTTTGTTAGTTAATAAGTTTAACTATTCTAAACTGAATAAAAAGTCCTCAAAGGAAATATGCTCTTTTTTCATAACCCTGTTTTTGTTATCTATATATTTTAACAATTTACCATTTTTTTAACGTAATAATGATTACGTTCTATAATTTGTCCTTAAATATATCGGGTTTTCTGACATAATCTCATGTTTAAATATCGTGTATAGTTCATAGCCTAAAAGGATGTATGAAGGAAACCACAATTTCTCCTAAACATTTTTTTTAATTCCCCTGGATTTTGTTGATATTTTTTAAATTTATGTAATCCACTTGTTATAACCAGGTTAGATTTTTTTTTAATTCCAACTATTTGGTTTGACGATTTTACTTACATTTCAATACCATTTTACGAAAAATTTCAACTGAATATAAAACACTCCAAAAAGGGCTCATCAAATATTAAATTATATTTTACCGTTAGTTTCAGCTCAAAGACCTCAAATTTCAATTAATACATTAGGATATTCTAGGTTTTCACAATCTTAGGGTAAATTCTTATGAGATCCGATTTTCAAATAAATTGTTTTATATTTTTTTCTGTATCATTTAAAAATTTTCTTCTTACTCTTTGAGGGCAGGCCTAATGAGTGTTTTAAAAAAAGTAAATACTTATGAGTAGTATTGTTTTTAAAAGTTTTATTGATTTAACTATAATAGTTTTTAATTAGTTGTGGAACCTTTCTACAGATAGGTGTGTCAGATACGTTTCAAATTTGTGGTGATAATAAACAAAACACTCATAATTCGTGACATGATGATGTGTGGTGTGGGGTTTACATGCTTGTGAGTAACCTAAATATGGTAATATGATATCTAAGAGCAAACAACGAATTATTGTAGTATATGTTGACAAGAATTGAATCAGGCCACAGTTATATTTTAGTAAACAATTATCAAGAATGTAAAATAATTTAATAGCTTATATTTAATATTGATATAGTTAACTTTTATATAACTTACGTACTTCCATTGAGCTTACAAAGTATAAGTAGGAGATATAAAAGTGGGCTTAAGCTGAACGAGTATTAACTCTGCATTGTTGGCTCAGAGTCTTATTCCTGATGATCAATTCGCAACAACCAGGACCAGAATGGGATCAGACAAGGAAGGTTTTGTGAAAGGTATTGTCTGCAAGCGGGAATCCTCACAAATCAAAATGTTTGGCGCAGACCCCCCATTACCAGACTGAACAATGCAGATTATATTCTGTCTCCAAAACAAGACAGACGGGCAACGGGGTTGTCATACAGTAGCAGTGGTCAAATTGCTTGTCTCATTTAGCAACCTGAATGAACTAGGACAAGAATACAGTTCAACTGGGAAAGAAATTTTTTATTGTAAGACACGGCTAACGAGTTGAAGCATCTTTGTTTTCTGAATGTTTCTTTATAACATACATGACAAAAATAATAAAGTAGAGTTGAAACAGAATTATTAATTAGGGTTAATTACTACTGTCAACATGTTTATAATAGGGCTGAAACAATCCTTATAATATTGTCACAGGAAAAGTGGAGCACGCGAGTACTTTCTGCAAATGCCAAGTTCTGGTCGTAAATTCAGAAGATTTAGTGACCGTACTCGAGCAACTTACACGTTTCACGTAGTTTGTCTCCGGTTTGATACTTTATTGCTTCTGAGATGTGTTCATCATCGGAGAGGCTAACACATCCTCTAACGATACGTCGTGAGATTTTAATAATGTTGCAGGATATTTAAAGTTTTGTAAGGTTAACGCTAATTCTTATAGTGAAAAGGATAAATTTTAATGATCTGTCCGATTGTTTGTGGTATGGCCTAAATTTTCATAATAAATGGTTTCCATATGCCATGAACATGAAATTATCCACACTTGACCAAAAGTACCAACGATTACATCTTAATAGTAAAAAGTAACCTAAGTGTATTTGTAAATTGCTAAATGGCAGAGTCAATAGAAAGTGAATTAAAGAATATGTTATTTTTACCTGGGGGAAGTTAGGGACTCAAATGCCCGCGTCTTAGGATCTGAGGACCAACGGCTTAAAAAGGTGACTTCCGAACCACCACCACCAATGGCCGAGCAGGCGGGCTGCTTACAAGGACATTTTCGCTCAGTGGGCAGCCATCCAACCAGCCACGTTGCTTGATTCAGTTATCTCGCGATAACCACAGTACCCGCTTACATTACGCCATTAGCAGACCATCCATGAAGGTCTGACTTTGGTAAAAGACCTAGATGAGAATGGTAGCGAGGTGAATCGTATTAACATACCATAACATTAATATGAGTTAGATATATAAATATGTAATATTCAGAAACGAACAACGGTGACAAGAAAAGTCACATTTGGCTTGTGCCACAATACAGGTCGCAGGAATTTCCTCGGAGAGACACGAGGTCTGGATTTATCAACCGATGCATCAATTTTAGTTTTTTATTCGGTTTAAACCTCCGAAGGACGATGTTTATAGATGTGGGATGGGGAATATATTTGTATTCAAATAATTACAGATATTAAACAAGCCTGTAAAATTCTTTGTAGGCAAGGCATCCTGTAGTTTTAATGATTCCTTTTATGATTAGGTTCCAAATTTGTAAGAGTAATTTTGGTTGCTTAAAATAAAGTGAATACAAAATGCTGTAGTAGAGTGGTATAGATGAACTACGTCCCTGTCTATTTATACAGTCCATAATCCACAGTAGCAATAGGAGCAGTTGTTTCGAGGTTATGGCTGCTCCCCTCCTCACCTGTATCCAACTATCGGACAATTCCAGGAATTCGGTTCCAACACACTCGCGCTTTCAACCTAATCAAGGTTTGGAATTCATGAAAATGTGAGGGGGAAAAGAGCCTTTAACACCATCTAGGAAACGTGCAAAATTTTTCAAAACATTAAAGTCGTCCCGGTTGTTTTACTATTAAATAAAATATAACTGTTTTGAGTTATTAAACTGGTGTTAAAAATATATATAAAAAACTATCGGGTAGTTTATTCTTGTATTTGAATAATAGGTTAAATAATAAAGAAGCAATAACGTACTTTAAAGAAATATTTAAAAGTACGAATACTGAATCTTTGAAAATAAACATTAAAAAATTTAATTCATTACTATGTTTTTTTTAAAGGTTCTTTATATACTTAGAAAAACCTCTATGGTATATTTTACCATCGTATGAAGTGATTCCTCTATGGCATCATTCATACTGTATTAGTCCGCTTGGAATCATTTTACCAAATTGATAGAATCGAATTCGATTTCATTTGCAACCTCAAAGCGGGCTCTGCCTGAAGTGTAATATTGCTTCTTCCACAAAAAACTTTGTCATGGCAACATAATATATAATATGCAATTTTTGTTTTATTGTAATTGTGTGTAATGGACTGTTATATTTTGTGTTTGCTTAGTAAATATGACTTAGGTATTCTTTTATGAAATCTGTTTGAAGAGAGACCATCTGTACAAAAAGATGGTAGTAAATCCTGTGTACTCCTCTCTGTATTCCTCTTATTATTAAAAACAAAGAGAGAGAGAGAGAGAGAGAAGAGTGAGAGAGAGAGAGAGAGAGAGAAGAGTGAGAGAGAGAGAGAGAGGAGAGGAGGAGAGGAACATTTCACAAAGTAAATTGTAAACATCATAACAGCCTACACTATTAATGTTTTCCCCCACAACTGTTTTGACATGTTTTGAGGTAAAAAGAAACTATTATACTTTCAAAGAGAATAATGTTAAGTTAGATGTACGGTTACATCTGTAACTTTGCAAACAAATGTTGTCGTGAATCGTCAGTCACGGTAATTTTCTCCAAATTTAAATCTCCACAATGGCATCGCGTCGATTCTCTTCATCTTGTACTATAATGTAGGGACGTGCTTGTTGTTGAACTCACGTAATACAGGACTGAGATCACGTCTCGTACAAGCTTGTTAGTCAGTTCTCAACTACTTGACTACTAGTTTTTTCCTTCTTAAATATCTGGATTATTGGTGTCACACCAACGATCTTGTACTTATCTCTAGCACGCCATTATCAGTGTCTTACAATATGTGCACGCGCAATCACAGTAATATAACTAAATTTTAAAACCTTTGTATCCATCAGAATTTACAAAATTTTTGGATAAGCCATGCAAGGACAAAATACATAACCGTGAATCAGAGAAGGCTTCATACTACCACTTACACACAAAAAGACATTACTTAATAAGCGGAATTACTTTAATAAAATTTTCAATAAAACATTTCAACGAGGTCTTACAATGATTTTAATTTATGTTTGCATCCCTGTTTTCTTGTAATATTAAAGCAAAATTAAAACTGTTCCTTAAAATATTTTGGGATAAAAGTAAAAGATATAATTTGGCATAACCTGTTTCTTCCTCTGTCATTTTTTTAAAAAAGAGAGGACCGTATTATTTTTAAAACTTATTTTATCCTTAAGTTGTTTTAGTTAAAATTATATGAAATAATTCTGATACTATATAATCCATCGAACTTGAGCTCGATGAACTATATGTTCCGACAAGGCAAGGGGAAGGTGCATTCAGATTCGACACTATTGTAACATTGTATTAAAAAGTTTCAGTATAGCTAATAATATATTGTATATTACATGTCAATCTAAAATATATATTGTATTTTAATGTTAATATGTTACAGTAAAAAAATAGGTGTAAGCCTTCTGATGTGTACCACAGTTTGCGTATTGTATCCTCTAAGACCTTTTAAACGACGAAAATTTGATAATAAAATACGTGGTGTAAAGCCAAAATCCGTGCCAGTGTGGAAAACTGTTATAAAAAAGGAGATGAAACAATTGAGATAAAGCGGAACGTAGAGGGATGATAGCGTTTTTATTAACAAATTTAACGCTTTCCTCTATATATATTTGGGGTGGCCCGATGATTATTGCAAACTTAAATTGACCTTCTTTTCGCAGAATCTTGTACAGATAGGGCCAATTTTTACTCGGTTACTCCCTCATTGTAATATGAAGTTTAAGTTGTACTCATGCACTTAAAAGGAAAACTACATTAAAAAAAGAGGTTGAGTGGTCTCAAGATAGCGTAGTTATATCCACTTTATACAGGGTATGTTTAAGAAATTTCTATGGTCTATCATGATAATATTTTAATTGTAACAAGTTAATTTGCTTTGTATTATTACAAAAAATTTGTATATTTCATGATAAAATATTTCCTGCAATCCCAATTATAAAAATAACACAAAATTTATATTCAAGAACTTTGAAAAACAGAAAATGTTTCCAAAGCTCGGTTGTTTGGTTGCAATGCCTTTATCGATATAGTTTTAAAAAGCTTTTAAGGTGTTTTATTTGAAACGTGAGAAGAAAACTGATACTTAATAGTCGTTAAAATGTTCTTGTTGACATAAAATTTGTGTTCTGAAATCTCAGTTTAATTTTGGTTTAATACCAAATTATGATGTCGGTAGTAATATCTATAGTATTATTGGTAGTAATGTCATGTAAAAATACATATTAGCTATATGAACTACCACTATATGAAGCTTATATACATTAACTTGTTATCAAATATAACAAATACTACTTGTGCTACAATCAAATTAAAAAACTGTTCCACAAAAAAGAAACTATGGGTACTTGGGAAATTTGTGTTTTGTATTATTAAAACACAATAACTTTGCGTTGCAAAGTATTTGACGAAATAAGGTTTATTTTGCATTAGATTGGGTTCATCCTCATCTGGCTGGTTTTTATGCAGAAAACCCAAAAAAGACACATCAGCCAACTACAAAAGAAAGTGCCTTTATTTTTGGGTGCTTTATTACAGTTTGTAATTTCACCACACAAAAGAGCCTTTAGTGAGAAGCCTTCACCACAGGCGGGGATGAATACATTACGGGGGTTAGGTAGCAATTAAGGGCCATGAAGGGCGTTAAGTGCTATGTAGCAGTTTAGCCTTTTGTGTTTTGTCTTCCTGCCCTCTAGTGCCCTTCTTTAGAGAAGTTGAAAACCACAGTAGGTCAGAAATGCAATGTCTTGTTTTTCCTTAGTTTCTACAATTTGCTCACATAGTTTCTCAAGTGTTAGAAATATTGCTAACTCAATGTGTATACGATAGTGTTGTACACATAGTATGGTGTTAGCAATACTTTTAAGAATTCAAACTTGGCTGAAAGGCTGAAGCCATTAATATATAAATTGTTGGGTTATGAACTGCATATATTATTTTAATTTTATTTTTTATCCTCTGGTCATCTTACAATGAGAATTGATACAACTTTTCGTTTATAGGAAGTAAACGAGTAATAAAACATTGATGAAATTTTATTTAAGCATCTTTAAAATTTCAATTTCAACATTTATTGGATGATGTTTTGTTTAATTTATTGTACTAAGATTTCTTATTTAATTTGATAGTTTAGATTTAAAACTGTGTACGATACCACCTTTCACAAATTTATATAATACAGAAGTGGTTTTCAACTATTTACCTACATATTTGCTGTATTTCGGGATATCTCAAATATGTATTATGTATCAGAGTTCAAGGAAGAATAATACGTATTAAGAGAAATACCCTGTACGGAGACTTTATATTAGTCCTTGACTTTGAGTTGTTTCAAAAAACGACTTTAGTTAATAGAATAAACAATGTTGTCTATATATAACTCATTCTTTTACGTAAGAGGCTTTCTCAAAGTTAGCAATCCTTTCCTGTAATATCTACATATGGGCTTCCGTGAAACACCTGATTCATTAGTATTTATTTATTTCATATTACAGTTTAATCCCTGCATTAGATTGGTAATTCAATGTTCGTTTTAATGGTGCTATTTTTCTAAATTAAATTAGGTGCTAAATCTTTCAACTGCACAACAAACAGCCAATCCCTAAACGACATACCCACAGCTATAACACATCCAGACACAGAATTTTTCAAAACGACCCGATTTACTAGCTTCACTTCTTTCAACCAATCTTCTTTTGCATTTATTCTATTTAATAGGCACAAAAATGGAATATTATTCAAATATATTATTCTAATATTATGCACGTAGGCCCTGACTTACTTTAATACGTTCTAACCAAGCCTAACATCATATTTTAATTATAAAAATGTTTGATTCTGTAGGAAAAAAAATCATACTTGATGAAAACATTAAATTGCAAAACTGTTATAAAAATACTTCAATAAACTACAAACTATTCACGAAACCTTTTTAATTGACTAGGCTAGTTGCATTATTAAGCTATGTTTGTTCTCTCCTGGTAGTTTTTGGGTTTCGTTATATAACCACTGAATTATTTCCATTTCAAAAAACAATTTTACATAACAGGGCCTCAACAGAGCTCGAAGGGTTTAATCATTAACAAACCACATATATAATAATTCATCTGGGTGCACTGTTTATGGCGGGGGCCTACTGACCCGGCGATAATTTTCTTTAAATAAAAAATAAATAGTTTCAAAATATGTTTGTGTGTTTGAAATGTTCTTTTCTGATTTCATGTCTAAGCCAATCGTTATTTAGATTAATAGTGAATTAAAACTATATATTTTCGCCCGGCAAATTGGAGATACAGTTTCGGAGTCCCTACGGAGTAAAGTATTTTGCGATTCAGTATTTATTGAAATTTAAATTAGGTTTTTAAAATAATTGTAATGAAATAATATGTAAAAATCCGAAATATTAAAGGAAATTATAACAAGAAGTCTACTTTATGTGTCTATATGAAATTTATTGTAATCTATAATATAATTATTTTTTTGGACAAGGCCTTTCAAAAACCAAACTTTTCAATAATACTTTATAACATTGTTTTATTAACATTTATTACGATTTCAAATGTTTTCCAATTGCTCCACGAGTTGCTCAATTGATATAGTTAGTTTGTTTCATGGTCATAGTAGTTATGACCAAGTACTGTACTTCCTCTTTGAATCGTTTTACTAATATAAGATCACTACTTTCAGTAATAATTGTACATAAAAGTTCGCTAATTCTGGTACATGTAACTTTCCATTGATAAAGAAAACTTCTTCAGAATGAATGTTGACCTGCGGGTAAGCAGTGGTGATTGGTGATGTGACGAGGGCGTTTTGTAGAAGGGCATTGTCTGAATGCGAGATCCTCACAAATCAAATGTTCAAAATGTTAGGTGCAGGCCCTCCATTACAAGTTGAACAATGCTGTGGATTATTTCAGACCGCCAACAATGATGACAGGAGCCAACCAACTTTGGAGACGAATTGTCCACAGCTGCCACTGGTTGAATTGTTCATTACAACCGACCTCTTTAACACTGTCGTTTCATCACTTAATGTCGCTGTTTTCCTCATCAGAGATAATTATATATGTCCATCAGTTGGTCCAGAAACACATTATATTAAAAACACATGCATCTCTCTGGGGTTAATAATTATATTGTCCCAGAAATGCAAGCATTTAATATAAAGACATTGCTTGGAAATGGATTGATTAGTTAAATTCCAAACTTTATAAACTCTAAACTAGAATTTATATTATACTCTAAGTACATAAAGGTCATAAATGCCATCCATTTGACGGTTTTGATTTGATTCATTCCACATTTTTTGTAAAAATAGTTACACGAATAGCCTACCTGTGAGGTTAAAGTGTATACCACTATAAATTTAAATGTGGAACATTTTTTAACCTGCAGAAAAAACTCTTTTATTGCGTTTTCTGCAATTATGTGTGTGAAAAATACAGTTACCTAATAGATTTTTCTTTGAGTTGGAAACTGTGTGAGATAAACTTGGATTGAATTTTTTAGCTGTTATATGAGGAAAAAGGTACGATCTTAATATTCCATGGTTTTACAGTTAAATAGTCTTTTTCTGGAAACCAAGGTCTTATAAAGTAAAGTATGGTTATTTTTTTTTAAGTTTGTCATTGTTCTTTTAAGTAGTTTTTAGAAATAAGAAGGTGATTTGCTATTTCTACTGTTATTGAAATGGACACTTGAAATCACAAAATTGTGTTTTGTAATCTGTAATAAAAACTGTTATTGAGGTTATGGCTCGCTACGATATCTGTACTAACTTAAACTTTAGCATTACAACTGTTTCAAACACCTCCTTCTATCAGTTATATTATGAAGACGTTCAGTATGTGTGTGGTTGTAACCACCTTGTTACATGTCCATTTGGAAATAGAGTTATAAATTACCTTCCTTAAAGACCAATTGCTAGTAATTTTATAAGAAACTTACCTCCTTTTTGTTATGCAGCTTTTTCAACGTATGTGCCAGATTATTTGTGTTTTTTGTCAATAATAGGTAAATTTTAAAATCTCAAGGAACGGTAGAGACCCTTTCACACATATAGTTGATACAGGAAGAAACGAATAGCGCTGCAATCGAGAAGAATACAAGTTTCACGAAATCTCCTTAATCATATGTACGAACACTTTTTCGCCCAATCGCTTTTCTATACCTATTATTTATCGCTGAATTTTACTGTAATCTTTATTAAACCTCATTAACAGACGTAATAGATATCCTCTATTTTTATTTAATGTTTTTCAAAGTTTTTATAAATCCAGGACGTTATTTATTTAGTTATTTTTGTACATTAATGAATGTTTTCTGCATTGACAGGAAGAGAAATATATAGAAGGAGTTGTCGTCGAATTAAATTTTAATCTCTGTTCATAATTAGATATTAAACAAATGTTATCCTCCTTATTACAAAAAACACTAGCATAAGTTAAATATGAAAACAAAAATAAACAGAAATATACAAAACCGTTTTAGTAAATATTATTATATAGTGAACTCTCTCTCCCTACTTACTTGGATAAATAGAATATGAGAAGTCATAACTAACAGTTCAACTTCACGATACGGACATCTAGTAATAAACCTTGTTTGTGTTAGGTAAAACACAAAGGGTTATCCTAGATCTGGTCACTTGCTCTCAAAACCCCCTGCCGGGAGAATGAAAAACGACCCTTAATTAACCGGTAATATTGCACTATCTTGCCCTGACAATGGGGAACGTTTTGTGAGCAGGGTGTTGGAGCACTCCTGCCTTTTACTCCGCCACGACTATTGGGACAATTCCTGGAATTCGGTGCCACACACATCTCGCTTTCGACCTAAATCAGCGTTTGGAATTCATGCAGTATTTGGCGTTAGCGAGCACCTATTTGTCACCGGCTTGAAATATTTTGCCACATTAACTCTTCTTTCTGAACTGTTTTTGTGGCCCAGGAAATTAAAATCTACTACGGTTCTCATACGGTTTGTGTTTGGTGTCTTTGCTGGTAAAAGTGTATTTATTTTAATTGTTCCTCAGGAGTCAAAAACTTTGCATTAAATAAGGTTAGAAAACTTTTATTATCTACTGAAGATTACCTATATCATGGCTATATTTATAATAATATTGAATATATTTTATGTAACATTAATTGTATATCCCTTTACCAGTTGAATGATTGTTTCTCTAGGGTTTTGTTTTCATAGTATAAAACTAAAATAGTTATAAAAAAGGAGTTGTTACCATTCACGACAGTATCTCGCAAATACATTGAGATAATCAATTATCCCCTTTTTCATATCGTAAGTGGGGATGAAAAAGAGTAAAACATGAACTGTAATTTTTTTCTCTAATTTCTACAGCTATATAAACTTTTAAAGATTGTGAGCTAACCAATTAGAGGTAAATTATAATTTATTTTCAAGAAAAATATAAGGAACACATTCTTCCTTTAAAATTATGATCTATTATTATGTTAGTTCGCTGGCAGGAAGTAAATCAAAACACGGGAAAATGTTTGTTATCGATACGGGGACAGTTTACGATCTCCGTAAAGGGAGGGGCGGAATATATAGTTTCCGGCACATATACTCGCTGATATATGGTACGATTATAGGGGGTTGCAGTGTCCCACTGGACAAAAATACAGTAAAACTTTTACTCCAAGTGTCCATAAAACCAATGTAGATGAACCCGTTGGCTATCTAAAAAGAAGGAAAAAAAGATATAATTTAGTTTCAGTTTGTTGTGGTAAAAATACTAACTATATATTGATTATAGGTACGCCAACTTATATATTTTACTAAATCTAACTTTTATTTGTTTTACATACTTTATGTTTTTATGTAATTATATTTGTAAATAACTTTCTAATTTAAAACCTTCAGCTTATAAAAAGTTGAAAATATTTTTATTCGTAATATAAAAAAATATAAATAGCTAATATACTTTTCAGAGATTAATGAAAAATTAAAATACCTTTCTAGGTGGCTTTTAATAGAAAGTGGTTTTATTGAAACCGATTTTTAAACTACAAAAATATTCAGAAAAGTTTCTATCATTTTCAACCCAAAACTGGATCTTTCTCCCTAAAACGCGCATATTCAATTAAAATATGAGAAATAAAAGATAATAAGAGTGTAAATACTCTTGGTTAAATTATGAGTTGTTTTTTCACTTCTCATCAATTTACCCGGCTTATTCTCTCAGCATGTAATTAATATGGAATTACGTTTACGTTGTCTATATTCCATATGAGATGATTCAATTGGAAATAACTGACAATTATATTTTCTGGCGTATTAGTGCCGTCCCCTGCATTATGACAGTTATATTTTTAACCTCAGCTTTTAATTACACCCACCCAGGCGAACACCTGAATAGTGCCAACCTGCAGTTTATGTATGGTCTGCGTTCCTCACTTCCTTGCCCTTAGCTATTTGATGCTATGTAGTTCCTCAGCTTTGTGTGCAATGCTCATTACTCTGAGCTCTGTTGTATTAACTCCATTTTCCTCCCGATATGCCTAGAACATTCTAGAAACATTTGAAAGTTCTAGAACAAAAACTCATATACAAAAATGTGTTAATAAATAGATTAAATGCCAAACAAGCAAGTCTTAAATTTTAAAACCAGTGGCCAAAAAAGTTTTTGAAGTCTTTCAAAAGTAAAAATTTTAAAAATATTTCAATTATATTTTACACACACATTTAGATAACAACTGACATTTAAATATTACTTAAGTAAGGTTTTATTGATTGTGATAGGACTACTTTAATTAAATTTAGAAAATAGTTTTTTATCATCTTAAAGCGTTATATCTATCATTCATAAATTTTCCAATTTGCTCTCATCGAGATTTGAACAAAAGGACCAAATAAACACTATTGCCTCAAGCGTAAAAATCGTAATCTGTTACTAATCATAGATAGAGGAAATAATCATTCTCTAATTTTTCAAATTCATTGATATAATATAATTTCAAAAAACACAATACAAAATTGTTGAATTTTCTGTTTCAGGTAAGAACACTGCAGCTGGATTACGCTTAATCGTTGTATAGTATTGACATTAGTAACCACACTAAACCTGTGTTTTTTTGCATATGGATTCCTTTCTTTTTCCTAACCTGCCATGCACAGAAATGTTAAGTATCAAATGTAGGGTTAATGAAGTAGTAGGCAGGGTAGTGTGTTAATATGGCTCGTCTACAAACTGATCCTTGTAATTAAGCAGTGCATTTATACATCGGGAGCCTTCATACATACTTTCTTGATACACTTACTATTCTCCAGTTACTACAGTAGAACAAACGTTAGGGTTATTAAAGTAGTTTATGTGAATAATGACAATAAGTTGATTTAACAGATAATTGTTAGGAAGAGCATATTTTAACAGTACGGCTGCGAAACTAAGTGACATCAAATGTGCTGAGAGGATGGGAGTGGTTTAACGTTTTTATTATCAAGAGGCTGTTACAGCTGATCCTGTAATTAGCAGGCTTATACAAACTATAAGTCCTTCAGTACATACCTACCTAGATACGTTTACTATCTACAGTACTACTACAGTTGATACCAAACGTAGGGTATTATAAGTAGTGTTTATGTGAAAACAAGCAGTGTTTAACGATACTGTTTAGGAAGGAGCTATTTAACAGTAGGCCTGGAAACTAAGTGACATAAAGATGCTGTAGAGGATTGGAGTGTTAACGTTTTATTACAAGCATGTTTCAGCTGATCCTGTTAATATAAGCAGGACTTATACAACTATTGCCTTCATACATACTTTTCTAGATAACTTACTATATCCAGTACAACAGTTAGAACAAAACGTATGGTATTAAAGTATGTTTGATGTGAAACACGCAGTGTTAAACGATACTGTTAGGACAGAGCTATGTAACAGTAGGCTGGAAAACTAAGTGACATTTGTGCTGAGAGGATGGAGTGTTTAACGTTTTATTGCGGCTTTTACAGCTGAATACCTGATATTAGCAGGCCTTTAATACAACTACTAGATTCAATACATACTTTTCTAGATACTTACTGATATCTCCAGTTACTACAGTAGAACAAGACGTAGGGTATTTAAAAGTAGTTTATGTGAAACAAGCAGTGTTTAAACGATTACTAGTTAGGAAGAGCTATTTAACAGTAGGGGATGGGAAACTAAGTGACATAAAGTGCTGAGAGGATGGAGTGTTAACGTTTTAATTGCGGCTTTTTACAGCTTGATCCTGATTATAGCAGGCGAGCTTATACAACTATAGCCTTCAATTCATTACTTTTCTAGATACTTACTATCTCTAGTAACTACAGTAAAACAAACGCAGGGTATGAAAGTAGTTGTTGTGAAAACAAGCAGTACGTTAACGATACTGTTAGGAAGAGCTATTTCAACAGTTGGCTGGAAAACTAAAGTGACATCAAAGTAGCTGAGAGGATGGAGTGGTGTTAACGTTTTTATTGCGGCTTTTAACAGGCTGATCCTGTAATTAGCAGGCTTTAATACAACTATAAGCCTTTCATACATAACTTTCTAGGATACTTACCTATCTCCAGTACTACAGTAGAATCAAAACAGTAGGGATATTAAAAGTATTTTATGTAGATAACAAGCAGTGTTAAACGGTATAAAATTTATACTGTTAGGAAAGAGCTATTTTAACAAGTTAGGCTGGAAAACTAAGTGACATAAAGTGCTGAGAGGGATGGTAAGTGGTTAAACCGTTTTTAAATTAACGGTTCTTTACAAGCTGATCCTGTAACTCTAGCAGGACTTATACAACTATTGTCTTCCATCATGAGATAATTCCTATCTGGTAAAACCTGCAACTTCAAGAGTAGCTTATAACTTTTTAAACGATTGGTCAGTAGACATAACTAGATAATGTATTCATTTCATTTTTTAATAAGTACGGTGAATGATATATAATATTCTCTGATAAATGTGTTTTTTGTTGTGAAAATATTGACAATAGTCAGTTCAGAAGTAAAATGTCATAGTACTATACTCTTGTAGTAGGTGCCAAATGATTGAGTGATTATACTTTCTTTTGCAAGTTAAATTTTCTATATTAGTGCCATATGAATATTATCCATATGCAACACGAATTATTCATAAACATATCTACTAATTAAAAATTTAACCGTAATGAAGATATCATATACAACATCTAAGAAATCATAAACGTCTAATATTATCAGTAATATATATATAATATTATTCAATCTTTCTAAATATGACAGTGTAAAGCTTATTGAACAAATAAAGTTTAAACTACATAAATCAATTATATTATTCCATAATTTTAATAAATTTAAAGCTAATTATAGCCAACATTGATTATTTACTCTCCCCCTTTTAACTCATACTCTTTTGGTTTCCTATAGTTAGTTTCAGTATTGGCCACTATCAAAAAAAAGTTTATGGCTCTTGTAGAAGTACTCTACTTTTTTTCAGGTTTATGTGGGTTAAAAACGCTGTTAAAGCTTTAATTCTTTTGAAGACCCAAATTTTTCATTCTCAATTCACTTTTCTTACATTAATATAATACACTATGATTTAGCTTTTATTATTAAATTATATTGAAAAAAAATTTAAATACGTATGCCAATGGAGGGGAGGTGGGCCTAAAATGGCCCTTTTAAATGATATAAGATTGAAACCAAAAGTTGGTGGTTTGAAATCTTAGAAATAGATTGAAATGCCACTATGCATTTTGTATGAAATTTATGAATATTCACTTTGCTTCAATGAATCGAGTTTGACATTGATCTAAAAAGTTTTAAATGATAGTTGTAGTTTAAAACTTATTAAGGTAAGATTAAAAATCATTAAATTAACGTTTATCTTAACATTGGTAAAAATTTTATTGAAATTATATTAAACATATTGGGTCCCCAATAAGGGTGCCAAAAGCTACCTCTGAAATTTAAAATACGGAGTTTCTTGAGCACGATTTTACTAACAGGAAAAATTGTAAGAAAAATATATTGAGAATTTTGCTCCCGATATTCTTTGATTTTTGTGTATTCCTTTTGTTTCAAATATGATAAACTTAAAATTATGATCCTAAGATATGAACTACGTCTTTGGCTAATAATTTTTTACAAACCCAAGCTTATACTGAATTTTATATAAATTTTATTTCCTTCTGAAATTGTCATGTAAATAAAGAGGGTAAAAATTTCATATATGAAATTTAAAATATTTAAAGAAATTTGATTTTGCTTAAAGAAATAACCAATTTTAATACAATAACCAAACAAGCTAAAACCTGAATCTTACTCGCATATTTCTTTGTACTTTTTATAGTTGGTTCACGAATGGGCAGAGGAAAACACAAAGGGCTAAAACTACTACTTGGCACTTAATTGCCATACATGACCCTTAATTGTTACTAAGAGCCCCGGTAATTTATTCATCCATGCTGTGGTGAAGGTCTTACTAAGGGACTCTGTTGTGTGAGGGAAAATTTGCCAAACAATAACATATATGTAGTATACTAATGAGTGTTAAGTAAACCCAAAAACCCCTAAGGGTAAAAATTAATTGTGATGGATTTATTGTTAAATTAGGCCTTTTTCCTTAGTTAGACTTTTCCCTGAAACACCTTTTTCCTCTGTGAAGGATCTAAGTTTTCCCAAATTAAGTATTCGTTTATGTTGGTTTTCTCCATAATATACCACTACATATATAGTTATTATTATATTTAAATCATTGAATATAGATAATTTTATTTTTTATATATTAGGTAGTGCCACTTATACAAAAAATTTAATGAATGTTATATAGAAGGTCATTTTAAAGGGAAATATTTGGTCATTAACCGATCATCCTGAACTTTTTCATCAGGGCACGGGAATCTATAGTTTTCCATAATTAAGTATTCGTGTATGTTGCGTATTCTCCATATACTTTCAATAATAAATACGGTTATATTATATTAATATCCATGTAAATATAATATATAATATGAATATATATATATATATTATTTATATAATATAATATATACATTAATATTAGGCTTAGTGCCTCTGATAAAAATTTTAAATGCAATGATAAATTAGGGAAAGTTCATTTGACCAGGTATTTTGGTTCATCGTAAATATGTAGGGTTTTGGGTTTATTTAAAAAACACATATGTGAAAGAAACGGCCAAAATTATAAAATAAATTTGAAATCGTAAAAAGTGAGGGCTCAGTGGTAGTAATGGCAGCACCATTCACCCGGCAAAGGTGAGAGATACGGGCTTCGAAGTCACGGCGGAGCAAGTAACTTTGACTGCGATTTCAAATGTTTAGTGTCAAATTATTTTATATATATATATATATATAACTTGTATACAAACCTACTCGTCACTTGTCTTTAAGCAACAAAATGAACAGAACAATCCAAATAAATGTTTCAAAAAAATTAGATGAAAATATTATACGTTATATTTGATTTTGTAATTACCTGTTGATTATAGTGGTAACACTGAAAATGATCAAAATATGATTAAATCATCGTCTGGTTGTAAATACATTTGTTTAATATATTTGACATCCTGTTTTAATAGTCTATTACAATATATTTGTTACATATAAGCGTGGTTAAAAAATCACACGTCACACAATTGGTCTTGCAAATAAAGAGGGACGATAACATTGGAAACAAAAAATTTCTAGATATCTGTTGCTGTGTCTGAGTTGTGAAAAAATACAATATGAAATTAACAAATTCCCCAATAGCCAGTTCTTTTGAGTAACCGTCGTATCCAATTTCAAAAAATTTTATTTTCCTAAACTGTATTAAGATATATCAAAATTATACTTAACCTTATATTTTAATTCTAAAATATGTAAAGTGTAGTGAAGAATATTGCCCTGGGCGCTGTGAGGGAAGCATGAATGGGGAAACACTCCCTCTGGTCTAAGTACCATTTAACGTCTTTTTTATGGGAAATCCTCAACAAACCCTTCTAAGATCTTAAAACCTCTTATGGCCCTTGGTTTTTGAAAACTACTTAGTTCAAACTTGGCTTTGCACAAAAATTGTCATTCATATGTAAAATAAAATAATAAAGTTAGTATATACTGAGGTTTTATAAAACGAATAAGATTTGGGCTGGGCTATGTATTTTATAAATTCTGTGTGTAGTGATTTCTAAGCTAAAAATGAAGAAATAGCTTTTACATTTCTACTTTGTTTAGAACGCTAGCCGCTCAATTTTTTGATTTTTTTGATATAACCCATAATTATCATCTCTAATAAAATAGTAAAGGAAAAGAAACCAAATTTTAGTACATATATTTCAATAGGTAAGATAAAAATAAAGAAAAACAATTATTGTGTTTTTTTTCTTTAATATTAAAATTTTTTTGAAATAAAATAACAAATGTATAGTTGTAATAATGTACTCCAAACAACAACTATTTAGAGAATGTAAATGCAATTCTAACAGGTAAATTAGTTTCCAATCCGGTCAAGGCTTTATGCCAGCATTTTTAAGCTTAGAATTCACACATAAAATACTTTGCCCAAACACCTTTTTGTAACTCCCTGTATAACGGTCATATAAATATATATTTCTTTATATAATATATATCAATAAGTTATCTAATAACTAACACTATGGATAGATCTTGTATTTTAAAATATGAAATTTTCTTCCTATCCCCATTTTAAACTACGGCTATTCTATAATTATTTATTATTCTCTTCCATTCTACAAAAACTTTGTACCCAATATGGGTCTTAATAATTTAAGTTTATTCACATATTTTTGAACCTGAAAAATGTTTTTTTCATCTCAAGTTAAAAATCTATGGGCACTGGTAGAAATTAATGGATGGATAAACTATTTTAAAATGTTTCTTCTTTCTTGATCAGCAGAACTTGTATTAAGTTGAAAACTTAAAATGCAACCCTTACATTTTATTACCTTTACCCAATAAAGTAGTTGAGTATTAATTGCTCTACATTTTAAAAAGTCAGCAAGTGCAAAAGATACAGATAAACCACTTTTAAAAAAGCATCCGTCTCAATTTTTTAATCTGGCTCATGAAATTTTAACATTAGTCTTGGATTTCAATATTTCCGAAACTGTCATACCTAATAATCTTCAAATTCAAATTTGACTTTCGGAAAGTTCACCTTTCAAGCCACCGGACTTTTTCTCAACGTTCAAAAGTTTCATATAGACGGGTGATTTATTTAAACATATAATTTTATTTAAAAACTAATATGATTTTTTAAAAATTTAAATATTAAAACTTGTTGTAATTTTTTATTTGAAAAAAATGATCCAACCCGGTTTTAACCTAAATTTATACTCTTTCAGCTACCGAGAACTACCCCTTACAAGATTTAAGTCCCTAGTCGCTTTTATTACTGTGCTAATATTATTTAAATCTCTTTTGGTTATTAAAAGAACTTCCTCCAAATTTTTAATTTTATTTTACAATAAAAATCTCCTCTACTTTTTAAAAAATTTGTTAAAAAAAAATATAAATGAGAATTTTTGTTACTGTTAACTGGAAAACACAACGTCCCCGCGAATTTATTTATTTTGCTTATAAGTACTATTTTTATTTTAGATCTAAAGTTTTCTTATTAATTGCAATGTTTTAAAACAAAACAGCTTCATAAATTAAGTTTAGTATTCGGTTGATTTTTATTTACAAGCATAGACAAACTACTTCAACATAAAAGGATTCTGCCCATCTGAAAAATATTAATGCGTGACTAAAAAAATTATATGCTTAATGACGTTCATCAAGAAAAATTAAAAGGTTAATCATAGCTTATACTTTACTTAGCGCGATGGATTAATTTTTAAACGGGTTATTAGTACAAAAAAGAAGAGATTATTGGTTGCATTGGACGGGGAAAATTTAAAAAGAGATTGTTATTCGTAACTTTAGAACCATGTCTAGTTTGAAATACCTTTCCTCTAAAACCGAGATTTGGCCGCTACTTTCCCTGTTATGATTGATTTTACAATGAATGAACTATCTTTAATCTGTCATTCTTGAATACATTATCGAGGTATTATAAAAAACCGTTGAATAAGTATTTATTTCAAATCTTGTTTGAATTATAAGACGCGATTTTTTTTATATATATTGGATAAAATTTCTGAGATATAAATTTGAAAAAATATCTTAGTAAAGAGGGTAGTCAAAATCAGTGGCCCGGGTTGCTATTTTACGACGAAGTTAGTTATTTTAACAGTTGCAAAGAAGTAATTCAACTTATGATGGTTTCTAGATAATACAGCATTCATTTTTATTCGTCGTATAACGTAGCACAAAGGTTAAATTTATGGACTAAACGTTGCACAGTGTGTAAACAACGTATATTGGAACAATGAATGGGATCAATTCTAATATATTCTCTGCAGGACACCCGTGTTTTCACCTGACGATCGGTCAACTTCAGGTCATGGGAGGACGGTACAAATTCCTTTATCAGTTTGGAATAACATTTCAAAGTTTTAGATTCGTGCTTTTAAATTTTAAAAATTTCTTGAAACGTTTGTGTGTACTACGATCCTTAAATTTTTCAAGTTAGGAAAGTACACAACCGATAAACACAGATTAGTGGTTGTAGTTTTCTGAAGAGTTGTTTTGATTATATATTAACATTTAAATAAGATAATTTTCGAAACAGTCTTTCAAGTTTTAAGTGTAAAGAAATTTCAATACAGTCACTAACTTATCAATAGTAAAATATAAAGCAACATTTGCGTAATCAAAAACCATTAACATTTACCGTAGAGTTTAACCGCCTACGGTATAGGGTTTTATGGTTTAAACGCCATAACCACCCTAGTAGGGATACATGCTGTAAAACCCGAAGGTCAAGGATTTTTAAATTTCTGGGGAGGTTTATAACAAATTTGCAAAAAAAATATTTTGGACTATTTCCCAAATATTTCTGTTTACCGTAATTTGAATATTAAAATTATCCATTAGAATTTTTGTAAGATTGTAATCTTACTAAATCAAAATTTAAAACGGTTTAATATATTTCAATAAACTATTAATATCACCTAAAACATTTTAAAAAGGATTGTAATGTTGTTTAACTTTTTATAAATAATTCATTCGGATATCAAACCCTGTTACAACAACTTTTGGATATGCCAATGATCCCCCCCCTCAGTAATAGTTCTGTCAGATGCCCCTTTTACAATAAAAACCTAACTTTGTATAATTAGTATTACATTCGATAGCACTATATTTAAAACGTGATTTCCAAGAGACTAGTGTGAATATTTGAGTTGGTCTATTAAATTATCTCGTACAATGGCAAACACCACCACTCATTTAAATGTAACATGCAAGCCCTATTTTTAAGGGATAATCGTGTTAAGCTCGTACTTTTAAAATACTGTGTAACTTTAAGTGCCAACGATTTACAACGGGGCGGTTCCTTTTTATTCAGCCAGCAGTTAAAAATTTGTACTAGAAAGAAGATATCAAATTTTTTTGTTTTTAAAAAATATATATTAATGAAATAAAATGGGGATATTTATAACATTTCTTTACTTTATTTCTAATCATGCGGATTATAACATTGTTCTCTTCTCTGTATTATACATATCTCCTAGCATTATTGAAAGTTTATAACTTCTTCTTTTGGGGGCTATGGATGCATGGTTTTTGCACGGGGGATAAAACTTTCGTTTTCGATCGTAAGGATACTTCAGGCAAAGTTCGCTCTGGTAGCCAGCTTTGTGCTGGTATATATCGCAGCCATTTTGATTGTCAGTGCGTTGTTTCTGTTCCTGTGCAGGAGTTTTATTTGGATTTACATGTAGTGCATTATTTGGGGTTTTTTTCTTTTTTAATTACCCAGTTTATTGGATTTTACTCATAAATAAGTACAATTAATATAACTTGATAATGAAATTTTTAACTGAAGTAAAGATATTGGCATATTTGATTTTAACAAAATTAATTTTCAATTGTCACCCATAAATTTATAATATTTTTAAAAATGATTTCGGTAAAGGGTTATAAGACACTTAAAATTTATTGAAAAATTTTGAAAAGTTCATATGACGTGTTAGAATTTTAAATTATTAAATACTAATCAAGTTCAGGTTTCTTAGGTAAATTCATTTTTAGATTATTAAAAATGTTTAGAATTAGAAGTAAGTGATTAAATTGTAATATATAAATGTAAAAGATAATTTACAAAAATTTATATATTATACAATTAATATAAAATATAAAACTTTTGAAATTTTTTTAAAAGCTTTTTGTGTAACATTTTATAAATTTAAAAATAAAATAACTTATTAGCAAAAGTTATTTTTTTTTCAAGATAATATATTCACATTATTGTTAATAAAAAGGGGCCACTTCAGTCCGGTCAAACCCGCAAAATTGCCTACACAATTATTTTTATTCTACGTGTTCGGTAATTGGTGTTCCCCAAACTTTGGAATTTTGTTTTCCCAAATATTAAAAATGGTGCAATAAATTTCGCATGAAAAGGTATATCCTAAAAACCCTTTAGGTTTCCTTAATGTATTATACCATTTCTGTTAATATTATTCTGCCTGCATGTATTTTTTATCACGAATAAATTTATATCATTTAAGTTAAAGTTATAAAAACTTGAGAATAGTAAATTTAAACCCTTGAAAGACCCAGTTTCAAAATAGCGGACTTTTAAATTATACCTATAAAAATATAACATGGGTTTTAATACAAATTTCTTAAGTTTCAATCACTGTATCTAAAATTGGTTTTGAAATAGATATTTTTTAAAAAAATTAAAAAAAATAAACATATACAGGACAGATAGACGGAAAAACTGTTTGGGTTTAAGTACATACTTTCACGTGTACTTTCTTTTTTGTTCAATGTTTTTGTGTGGGTAGTTAAAAATTTCCCTTAAGTACTTTTTTGTAGATTCAACAGTAAGGGTTTTTGGGAACACGTTGTGAACACCCTGTATATAAATTTATTGTGTATATAATTTAAATATTCAAATTTTCCATAAAAATGGTGATATTCGTTATAAGTTCTTTCATAGGTGGGAAAATTTTTTAAAACAAATAATTTTTGCCTTCCTGTCAGTAGCACAAATATTTAGGTAATAATGATGTTCTCGGGCTAGTTGGACCGTCCATTGAGGATTCGTTCATGCTGACGGATCGCTTGTATAATGTGGACCCACCGAGCAGTTGGTGCCTTGCTGACAACGTGAAATTTTACTTTTACTTGTTCATGTACATTTTGCTGGCTAACAAACTTAAAAAAATATTGATCTGGTTATATATCGTTAATCTAAAAACATCTTTATGTACTCTTAGGGTTTTTGGGTTGTTAAAGGCTAACAAATATGGAAAAATTTTGTGTCTCGTGAACCAAAAGTCCCAAATTTTCGCTTGTTCGAGCCTTTAAAGCAGTGTTTGAAAAGGCTGAAAGTTAGCTAACTTCGTAAATATGTGTCCCTTGGATGTAATAGTTCGTTGAACCAAAAGCATTTTGTATTATATAAACTACTACAACATGGCTTGAAATTGATAAATAAATTCCCCCCTTAACAAAGAAACAATTTTGAGATGTGATTTTTTAAATTTCATGTTCTTAGTTCAGCACACCTTACATTGCTTAGCCGTTGTTGACATCCAAAATTCCCAAATCCATAGACATGTTATGCGGAAATATAAACAGGAAGACATATAAAAAGAATTTAAAATGGAAAAAAGAGCATTGTATAATACAATTTTTATAGAAGATAAAGTTTTCATGCAAAATTTAAGGTTTAATGTGAAGCTTTTGTGTCACACGTGTTAATTATGTCACATGTTTGAATATCTTATGGATATATTGGGTTTGCCTTACAATTGATTTATTCTTGAAATTTTCACTTATTTACATCTATGGTTTACCACAATTGTAAACCCACAATGAGTAAAAATATTTGTTACATTCAGCCCCAATATTACTTTGAGGGTATGTTTTGACCATCATGATACCCATATAAAAAATGAAGTTCTTGCCAAAAGTTCGAGTGTATAAAGGTCAGTTTCGTTTTCGACAAGTATTCCGAAACACAGATAGGAAAACACAGTCCAATGATATTTTTACAGCACCACGACAGATAGGATTTTGCTGAAGTACATCCAATATATTATTAACCTAAAGAGACGCCCATATTTTGATTCATTTTATAATTAGCCAAAAGTTTGTAGTATTTGTGGTTCTAAATTTTAAATCATTATTTAAAGATTATCTTTTCGGTTGGAACTTTGATATTTATCTCCAAACCTCAGCTCTTAAAAACATAAAGTTGTATTCATTTGCCATTAAACACATTTTTATTTGTTTTTAACATAAATTATATGTTGTCTTTTTATCCATTGTAAATTGACACACATATATTGCAATATAAATTTAAATATATAAATATAATAATATTCGGCCCAGTTCTTCTTAGGGCCACTAACAATGAAGAAGGACCATAATCAATTCCTACCAAATTTATGCCAACCACTTTCTTGAGATTATACGGGAAATAGGTTTTCCCTGTTTTTGAGGGAAAAGGGAAATGTTAGAGCCGATTTATGAATTTTTTAACTATTTTTAAACCCACGAATCAATTGGACCCTCCAAAAAAGAGAAGAGTAAGCGATAAATTGCGATTACAATTATGTCAAGATTAAACCAGGTTATCGTGGCTCTTAATGTGTACAAGATAGTGGGTTGAGTACTTATTGGCAAGGGTCGTTTCTTTAAATATTTTCTTTTATATTATGATTGTTATTCAATAATTTTTATGCATATTTTTGGAGAAAAGAAAAAACGTTTACACGATAGAGTGAATCCTCACTATATTTAAAAATAGTTTTTAGTTTTTCAAACGGTTTGAGTAATAAATGAACATTAAAACTTTTCATCACAAATTATATTGCCTAAAAGATAAGCATATTTTACATTATATTTGTGGCTTCCTCTCTCAAGTCTTTAATAAATACTAATTACTTCAATAAATGTTGGCAGTTTAATTTATTTCATAACTTGGCAACTTTTAATATAACTACCACTTTTCCACTCCTACTTTAAAAGAAAGTTTTATAACAGAAGTATAACGATGTCACACATAACGGGCGGTACAACAATTATGAAGATTATCAAGGGAAATTTGCAAACCGTTATAGTACTGTTTGGTAAGTGTGACTTTGACATTCCCAAAGAGTGAGTTTTGGCGCTGGAGTGTCGGGGAAACCTTTAACAAACATTTCGGGGGTCACGAAATTAGGAGCAAGGGCTGGCCCTTTAAATTGCGGACAATTCGGTTATATGAAAACACCGGGGGTGTGGGTTTCCCATGGTACTTCTTCCCTTTTTCATTTTAAACCATACTCTTACAATAAGACTAAGCAAGAAAAATTGCTGGATTTATACAGGCTCTTAAAAATACTAAAACTGTTTAAGTAAATAATTTCTTGTAATAATGTTACTTCGTGTAAGGTAATTATGCTTGAGTTATACGTTTTTGTTAAAAATTTTACGGTATGAACACTTGGGGTTTTAGTTGATACAACATATATCAATGTTTAAACCCCTTAATTACTAATAGTTCCTCTTGGGATCTTTTTATTCAGATAAGTATGTCCTATTTAATTTACTGTTCACCGGGCTTTTTTTTAAGAATAAAAAACTTACATTCTAGTAAAATTGAAATTTGAATATGTTTAAAGTTATATTTTTGAATGATTTTAAAAATTGTAATTTTTTTAAATAATTTGGGGAATCTTTTTAGAACCTTTTGAGTGGAATTTGACGCTGCCCAGCTTGATTCCTGGAATCTGGGACTCATGTTCGCTCATTAATGCGTTATGACGATACAGTACATTGGGTGATCTGGAGAATCAACTCAACATTTACATTGAATCGTCTCTTCCCACCATAGAAATATCGGGTTACAGTTTCCGGCTTACGGGATCGTATCTAAACCATTGGGAAGTGACATTCAAATTGTGCACCTGTTCTTGGGAACAATAATTTCTCTTCAACTAGATTAAAAACTTAAATTTTCCTTGGTTCTGCATGGTCTCTGGATTGCGACACAATGTAAAGAGTGTATTTCTGCAAATTTTCTTGCAACTTTTATAGGTATTCAAGCGAATATAAACGATAAGATTCCAAGGAATTGATTTATGAGTGTTTATACAGTAGAATGACAATTGCTTCAATTAGAGATAAGATCACGCTTCACATTTGGATCATCCATTCCCCACCAAATTTATTATAGTGCGTATATTTTGTTTAGTATTTAAAATTCTCTTTGTAAAATTTAATATTAAATATAATACAGAAGAGAACAATTTTAATGTGGTTATGGGAAAATCAATGAAATACATTTTAAATATTGAGTGTTTTAAATAAATACATTTATTTAAAACGACAAAATTTAAAATAAAGTGCATCTGTAAGCTTTCTATTTGCTATAAATGGTGCTAAAGGGAAAAAGTGTTAAAATATTGAACTCTTGGGTCTTAATTGCAGGCTACATTTTGAAACTGATGAAAAGGGCTTTTATTTTAAAATGAGTCGTGGAGAGAAAGCCGGGAATCATAAATTTTTTCCATATTCATTATTGGGGTCTTCTTTATATATATATAAAATATATATATATATATATATATTATAAAATATATATATATAATGGATTGTTTGGGGTTGTGTTTGTCCTTTTATGGAAATCGAACTATTTGAACCGATCATTATGAAAATTTGAATTGGTATATTGTACCCTTTTCGAAGGGGAAGGGTTTAATATGCTATACTATTTATAAAATCACCACGAGGGTGGCACTGCAAAATATAAAAGTTTTTTCAAGTGCCTGACATTATAAAAATCATCTGCGAATTACGAGGGGACAGTTACGTAAATATTAATTTTTGCAAGGCTTTATTGAAGGCAATAAGTTAGAAAATACTATGTTTTTGGCTTTATGATTAAACTATATGGTTGAACATTATAGCCCTTTGACTTTAGACGCTTTTATAATAAAATTTAAATGACGATGTATAATGGTATATAAATTAAGCATACACAGATATTTTTCATTGAATGTGACAACAAAAGGCAAACTCTACATTCAGGTGTTTGAAATATAATGCATTAAACGCAGAAGTGCAAATACATGGCACAAGGCTTACGTTAAAGCGTTGCGAGAGCGGCGGGGAAAAAAGCAAAGTTTTTTATAAAAGGTATATAGTTAAAATATCTTTATATATTTAAATATATATATATATATATATATATATGAAACATGTTTGTTTATAATGAAAAAACTAGCGGACACCAGCGAACATTGTTCTGCCTTAAAGGCAATTATACATTGATCAAAGGTTTGTACTTTTTAAAATTAGGATAAAATTGTAAAAATAAAAATATAATTATTCAATGATTCTTTATTTTTTCCATTTATTGTGTGTAGCACCTTTGTGATAAAACATTTTTTTGTTTTTTTTACTTAGGTCGCGAAAAAAAATAGCGGAAAAGGTCTTCCGAAATGTTGAACCTTGCAAATATAATAGACCATTGGGAAAAAAACGATGGAGGGTTCGAAGATTAAGAAACCACATAATTTTAAACGATTGGCCTTTTGTGAAATATTTACAGGGTTATGGCGGAATGCAAGACGGAGCAGAAATTGAAGTCCGTTTAAATTGTAATGGCATTGTCGGTTGGGGGATCAATAGGGATACTCGGGAATGACAATTCCTCACCTTTTTGAATTTTCCTTTTGAGTATTGTCGGCGTAAATAAAAAATTGTTATCAATGTAACTTACCACCAAATGTGGTTCGTAGCACCAGTTTTGGGCCTGAGTTTAAGTTTTTAAGCAATTGATTCAAAAAAACCCAAAACTTTAGTCTGGTAAATTGTGGTGTGGTAAGCCAGGTACATCTAAGGAGTTTATAAAAATTTCAATTGGATAGTTGGTGGCATCAACCCTTCATTTGCTACACAGTCAATAGATTTGATGAATGCAGGTGTACCATATGATTCTCATTGAATTATGTAGGGTTTTAAGTCATTACATCTTTATTCTTAGCTACCAAAAATTGCTAGCCATCACTTCAACCATTCAATATTTTGAGATTAGTAATGATTGTTTGGGAATACATTGGTAATGAGTTCGTCTTTCGATGAGACAAAAGTGATAGAAATATCGGTAAGGAAATCGAAATCAATCCGCTCGATTACGTCGACTGGTACTCCGACGAATACCGATAGTCAGCAATTGCTCAGAGAAATCTTCAGCAGATGTATGTTAACAATGCCAATCATAATGTTTGTTGTCAGCTGAAGTTTCTTAAAAATAGATTCGATGATTTGAGGCAAGCTTTATCTCGTCGGCAGCAGTCGATTGGGAATTACTGGCATGTTTGGCGGAAATCGCCAGGCAGTAAAATCTTGAGCCTCAAAAAACAATTCGAGTAATTACGTTAGATCTTGCTAATGTTGGTTGAGTTCTTCCCAAATGACGTTATGCGCGATTGTTTTGTGGGTATTGTCCAAGATGATGATTCTTCGTGTTTGATAAAACTGTGGCCCATGCGTCGCGAGTGCCTTATTGCATGTTGGTTTTTTCAATATTTCTCAGATTTTAAACGGACAAATTTTAATGCAGGAATGTGTAGTACGTTCATCCTTTTAGTAATGTGGTGCTATTCAAGGAAGGAAGCAACTGCAAGGCAGTGATGAGTGTTGGATCTTGCGCGATTCAGTCGGCTAAAATTTTACTGACATGAGGTTATGTCTTACCAGTTCCACAGGGGGCATCCAGGAATTAGAAAACCTACCATTTCCCTCATCAGTTGCCTTTCATTTAGTTTCATAAACTTCCATTTGTTGGGGGATTAATCAGGGGTACATTTGTTTGAACTTTAAATCTATTTCCCTGGTGAATCATATTTACGTTTCCGTTCCAAATTTTTCGATTAAATGCGTCATTCATTTCACAATTTCGGCACTTGGCATTCATTACCTGACTAATAAATCTCACCATATGAGATAGCACATGTCTTCAATCAAAGCAAGGCCCTATTATGTATCTCCTAATTCATTTCAAGGATGGAGGTTTTCTTGGATTTGACACGATTTTTGTGAATATATCTTCTGACATATTATCCTTTGTATTTGTGCCATAGGTTAGATGGGTTTCGATGGAAAGCATGTGAATTTGATGATAGCAAACTAATGTAATCTGACTTGGAGAATGCAGAGTTAATTTTGACTTTCAATTGGGTAAAAATTAAAATTTGAATATGTATTATCTGGATATTAATGTCTATGTTTAACTGTGATTGCAGAAGAAACAGTTGACAACAAATTTGTGTTTTCTCTTAAGCTTACTCTGATGCTTTCAAAACTATAACGTGTTATAAGAAATGTAAATAGTAATTAAATGATATAAACATATGTTTCTTTAGTCGAATTATATTGTTTACAAAGAACAGTGATTTATATTTGAAATACGCTCATTTTCACCTTAATAACTATTTGTTTGCTTGCAATGCATTTTCTTACGGGTATTTCTGTATTACTTTTAGTGACCTGCTGGGGCGGAATACTGATCGGAGAAAAGGGATAAAAAGTATCCCTATGTTCTTATCCCAGTTTCTTGATTACCTCCCTACCTTATTTTCAGCCAATTCGGATCTCAGGCGTTCTTGATTATATATAGTGTAACTAACACGACACTTTCTTTTATATATATAGATATATGAATTATTATCCTAATGTTAAACACGATATGTTAGAAACATTCTGGGCTAAAAAATGCCATGGATCCTTTTAATGTGTTATTTTGTTAATTAATTATTGTTATAATTATTACAGGTTGCCAAAAGCAGGGGAATAACTATTATGTTAAGTTATTTTAAAAGTTATCTTCCAGTGTCCGAGGGTGGTTAAGGGCTTTGAGAGAAAAATTATTTGCAGTTGGAAATAGTTGGTGGCAGGATGATCAGAGCTTGTAACATGGGTTTTGACACCTTAGAAAACTGCTTAAAAGGTATTTAAATATTAAATTGATTGAAAATTATTTTTATAAACTATTATTCAGTTTAGTTAACTCAATCTTACAGGCCTGCTGTATATTGTGTATGAAAGGGGAAGAGGAAGATCTCACGATGATATCAAGACATACGTCGACCAATGTTTCTACAAGATTCACATTGAAAGTCCCTTCATCCCCTGTGAAATATAACATATATCGTCATGCATGGCGGAGGGCGACAGATGTTGCAATAATCCACTATGCATAGTATGATAATATGAAAGTCACCACGTGTTGTCCTCTATGTTTATTACTACCTAATCTTTTGTAGGCGGGTTGGTATTTTGTTTCAGAATTTAGTAGAATTCCGATTTGTGTAATAAATCGCAGACAAAACGAGAATATTATTATTTGCCTTACTTATTTTTTAATGAGTAGATTTGTAATAAATATGCTTGTACATAATAAATATTACGTCATATCGTCGTGGGTGTTGTTATTTATTGATGATCAATGATATTTTCTGAGCTTAAACGCTCAATAACCTATTATTTATTACTCGTGGGGCTGTAAAATTTAATTTTCATGCTTTCTGTGTGTCCACACGTGATCCTAAATTTTTTATGGTGTAAGTCTACCTTGGGATTTGGCTGAAGCATTCAGTAAATAGTTTTACTTTGATCTTATGGGTAACCAACGAGAAACTTGCAGATTATTTAAATGTGTAGTCTAAATGAGTACGTGTTGTGGTTTTAAATTGTTATTTTATTCATACAATAAAGACGTAAAAATAACTAAAGTTGAAATTTAGTGATCTGTGTACCCCTTAACTCACAGGATCCTTTTATTTAAAATTTAAATGTGTTATGATACCTAATATCTGAATGATAAAAATGTGAATTTTCCATGTGGCTAAGGATAATTTTGAGAAAGATTTTATGTGAAATTGGTATAATAAAATTACATAAAAAACGGTATTTCTATATTAGATAATCACTGAGTTATATGATAGTGCATGTTTTACTCTTGAATATGAAAAAATCAATGAGTTTTTAATATAATTTACTAAAGTTTTAAAAATCTTGGGAAAACTAACCACCAAGATTTGTAAAATACTATTCCTGTATTTTTATTTCAGCTGACTATTACTTGTAATTCCCTTAAAACCTAAAAAGATGTTTTTGTTTTACTTTCTTAAACGAACTTAAATCTATAACTATGTCTGTTGATGTGTCGTAGTTTTATGATGTTTTTAAAAC
>NW_025786795.1:0-12776 GCF_021130785.1 Homalodisca vitripennis
ATATTTGACTAACAATTACTCTATTTTAATGACTTTTTCATTTCGAATAGGGGACCATGATAATCAAAGAACTCCTCTTCAGACCTTAAGACCAGCATATAATGGTGTGGTGTAGTAATAATGTCATAACAAAGGGACCTTTGAGTTTTATTGTCCTATTTGGTAAGCTAAATATGACTATTAATGTAATTAGTTTCTCTTAAATTAAAGCATTTTTAATTCAATTCAGTTTAACAAAATGTTTTCAAATTAATATATAGATAAGTTTAAGATAGATACTTACAACAGGGAAAGGTCCCTTGCCATCAGTATTTCGGTCAGATTTATTGTAATTTACGATAAATTCTTATACACCCAAAAAAGGATAAAAACCGTGTGGATCATTATTCATTTTAATATAAAATACATTTTTTTTCTTCCACAATTTTAATTGATTTCGAAAGCGCTTTCGCCGGTTAAGCCATCATCAGTTATTGTTTATTGAAAACATGTGTATAAAATAGAATAAAACATGATGCACTAACCGGCGAAAGAGCTTTAAAATAAATTAAAATTGTGGAAGAAGAAAAATGTCTTTTATATTAAAACCTGGTGAGTTTCATCAAGCATACAAAGCATTATTCACTTTTTATGTTTTGAATTTATAAATATTAAGGGAGTAAATTATAGGATATATTTACCGTATATGATCTAATAAAGAATTACAGAATTTCATACTTTTATTTAACTATATCAATACACCATTTTATATTCAGACATTTACTCTATCCTAAAATAACCCAACGTATCTGGTTACGAATTCAAACAATAAACTCCACGCGGTAGTTGACGTCATAAGACATATAATGAAGGATGCATATTGATTGATTCTCCAGTCTACCGTGAGCTGTTGACGTCAGGATGTTACGTAAGTATTTTTTATCCACTTATAAAACTATAGTTGCGTCGGCTCATAGTTCAGTAAACAAATGGTTGTACTTTGGTACCGTGGACGTGTGTTAATCAAACTCTGATCGGTTTGATGTTACTATTTACTGCCGTAGCTCACCTCCCTCCACAAGTTTACTGTTTATGAGTCTCTAATAATAATTCAGAGAGATACATACTTGAGATGTAGGTCAAAAATTATTAAATGTAGGAAAAATGTACACCAAACTCAAACTGTATCTGATTATTATTGGATTTTGACAAAGGAGGCCAGTTTTCAATACTGAAGAACGTTGCTTATAGTTTGATAATGCCTGCAAGAGAGTCGACACATGCATATAATTTTAAAACAATTATTATTTTAGTGCAGTATCACTAGTATAAATCGAATACAACATTTTCCAATATAATTTTTTATTTTGTGCAAGGCTGTTCCAATATAATTTCCAAAAAATTATATTTGGGAAAATGTTGTATTCGTTTTATTAAAAGTATTAATAAGATTAAATCTCTATTTAATTACTCAAAAATACATTTCGCACAACATGGATTTGTTTCCGTGGGAGGTCGGTTAGCACAAATTTGTTAAATTTTACAGGATATGTCTTCTCGGGGCCTCTAGACTCTGGAGCTCAGACTGATTCTTTGTTTCTCGACCTGGCCAAGGCTTTTGATAAAAGTCTGATCATCAGATTTTATTGCAGAAGCTGCATGTTTATGGCATATCATTTAAGTTTTTTAAATGTTTTCAAATCTTACATTGTTGATAGGAAACAATTTGTTTTTTTATAATGGTTTCAGCTCCTTCAACCTTTAATGTTCAATCAGGAGTTCAATCAAGGTTCAAAGTTAGGGCCTTGCCTGTTCACTTTATTAATTATTTATATAAGTAATTGTATATTATCACTTATAATACTCTTTTGTTCGCGGACGATTTAAAAATATTTAAGAAAATAAGGTCACAATTCGGAGCTCTGACGAGCTGCAAGCCGATCTTAATAACGTTTTTAGATGGAGTATTGTAAACAAAATGCCTAAGCCTTTAAACGCATCAAAATGTCAGGTTAATGGACTTTCAGAAGATTCCGTAATTACATAGAAAATGATTATTTTTTGACATGGAGTACTAGTATCTAGTGACGTGAACGAAAAAAATTTTAAAGAGATTTAGGTATTTATATAGACTTTACTTTATCTTTTAACTGTCATGTAGATGCGTGTGCTTCAGCAGCTAGGTAGATTTATGGGGTTTGTTATATTAGACAAAGTTTCCAATTTAAAAATGTTGAAACTCTGATATTTGCTCTGTATTATTCATTGCGTTAGGTCGAGGCTAGGAAAAAACAATATCTTTATTTGAAATCTTTATTCACATTAACTTATCAAGATATGTTAGAAAAAAATTCAAAAAACTGTTTTTTTTAAGGTATTTATTTTTTTTAATGCTTTAACATTTTTACGTACGCAGTTCAATATGACGAGTTGCTCAGAGTTGTTTGGGGTTCGGAAGTCTTTGAAAATGAGGGAGAGGAGGTAGCTAGCCTGATGTTTCCTGTACAAGCTGGTGTCGAGGCGTGGTAGGACGATCCTGCTAGCCTGGCCTTCTTATCTTTATCGCGTAAATTCATTCAACAGAAAACCCCCAACCCCAATAGGAGCCAACCTTCTTGTCTCGGTTTCCATTCTGCCGCACGACGGCTCATGCTTCCTCGCCGCTCTACCGGGTTGTATTGAGGTTCGTTACAAATTTCATACAGAAGGGTCTGATGCAGACATTTTTTTTTTACTCACAAAATGTATTTAGTATTAAATGCCTCAGAAGTTTAAATTAAAATAATCAGCTGTGTACAATGTAATTAATGTTTATTGTACCTTTGTTTGTAGACTTTTTGATATTCCATCCAATTAATTGTTTGTTCTTATTTATTTGATGTGCATATATTTAATTACTCATTTTTTTTTGTTATCATTGATTCATTTATTATTATTGTTATGGATTTATTTATTCTCATTCTTTTAAACTCTATAAGTTAAAAGTTATAGATTATACTAGTTACAGGCAATTGCCTGTAAGTAAAACATTGTTTTATGTTATCACATAATTTTTAAAACTATATATTAAAGTGAATGTGATGTGAAGAACTCTCCCAACAGTTAATTGTTTATATGTTAATAATCTGCTTTATTGTAAATGGTTAATACTGTTATATAGCATGCAAATAAAATAAAAATAAAAATAAATAAAAAATACTAGTGGATACTACAATAAACCTTTTTTCCAATTCGCTCCAACGATTCTAAAATACAAATTATGTTAGGATATAGGTTAGAAAAGGTTAGAAGTATACTAGGTTTGATAGGTCACGTTTTTTTAGGGTAGCTTAGTTTAGTTTAGGTTAGGTTAAGTAGGGCTGTTATGTTTGATTAGATTAGTTTAGATAGGATAACGGGTACTTTGGTATTATCTGGAGACCACTATTATTGAAAGAGATTTTTTTTTACCAATACAACTTTAAAAAAATTACATGATTAAAAATGATAGACTTCATTTGACATACTTTTGAAAGTTACATATAAGTAGGACGATCGGTTCTTGTTTTCCTACCGCCAAAAAGAAAGCGATGTCGGCGAGAAGGCGGCCATTCTTTCCATATCTACTATTTGTTTATTTACGTGATAAAAAATTTGGGTTAGATTAAAGTATCGTAAATATTTTAATAGTACTATCGAAGCTAAAGGTAACGTGTACGAGTGCTCACGTGATATGAGCTGGAATTGAGGTAGTATTTTAAGGAATGTGTTAACCTGTCCTCATAAAAAAGGGCGGGGGTGAACCTCGCATATCCCCTAACTCCGTTAATTTTGGTCACGACTGTAGTAACATATTAAGATTATTACCTAAACTAAACCTACTTATATCGAGTAATAAGAAATAGTAGATAGGGACAGGAGTAACCTCCTTGCAGGACCATTGCTTCTGATTGAGGCAGAAAAACCAATAACCGGTTCCTTAATGACTGTACCATAGTTATAATCATTTTGCTGAATCACAATTGACCATGTAATTTTCAAAGTAAAGAAAAACAATAAAGTATGTTGTTTTCTAATAATGTATGTTGTTTAGGTCGTTCGATAAGAAAATAAACTATTCCAACAATAGTGTAACTTCGCGATAATACCAAAGTACCAGAAAAAATTGTTTAGGTCTGGATCATGTGTTAATTGGATATTCATTCTTTATAGTTTTGGCTAGTATCGATTATGTAATTAATGAATGACTCTCTCAAGAAGTTTAATAATTTAAGGCTAACGACCATCGTTCCTTTTATCGTACACGATCAGTTTGTGTAGCATCGAACCTGCCTCGTAAAGGAGCATATGAAAATCTGACCGTAAGTTAGTATGACAAAAATTGTTTATTAATGGGAACTTATATAAAACCTTAATTATGTGGGGTGAAATAACCGTCAGAGATCACCGTTTCCAGGGGGGACCGGAGTTTGAATCAGTCTATTAGATCTCCCTCCTCTGTGTTTTGAGAAAGGTATTTTATATTTTTACGCGGTTTCACTTACTAGCCGCTCTCCCCCCCCCATACCAGCACGCCTATCTTGGTACTTCTATTCTATACTTAACCTCAGTCCCGTTAGGCATCGTTTATGTTGCTAGTATGGTACTAACATAATTATGTCTAATAATGTATGTGGAAAGAGCAAAATCCCCGAAGGAACGAACTGTTTTAAGTTAATCAGCAAAAAGGTTAGCCTGCTAGGATAAACTGTGAGGGCCAAGTTCCGTCTGAAATTAGGCAAACAGAAGGGCGGGAAACAGAAGGACCGTCTGACCAATCTTTTATACAGACCTTAATGTTATTACGACGTGTCCAATATTATCCTATTTTTCGTGGAACACGTTTGTCTTCTTAATTCTAGCAAACATTATAAATGTGAAGGTTTGTAAAGATGTTTAGATGTTAGATATTCAATCACAAAAACCAGGATTTGTACAAAATGTGGCATGTACATTACTTAGAAATGATAATCAGGCATAGGTATACTTTTATTCCAAATAACACCTAAAATAGAAATTTATTTAAAGAAAAATTTAGTTACTGTAAAGATCTGCAATATTTGTTTGCAGGCTGGATACAGTCACAAGAAACGCTCACACTGGCCACAATATTATGCCAGTAGTTTGTATTTGAATTATTTGCACAACATGATTCCAAATAATAATGAACAAGGTAGTATAGGCCAATTTTTATTATAGCAATGGAATATTTTTTTATCCAGGACTTAATTTACCTAATTTCGGAACAATTTCTTGGCTCTGAACGTAAAGAAAAACATTGTGTAATGTTGCCCACATATTAGAAGCTCTAAATTGGTTTTCTTAGAATTTTGTTGGTACGGGAAGATTTACAGGTAGCTGTAATTAACAAGAAATGGGGACGGATACAGACATGTTTTCAACGGAAACCATTCGTTCCGTGACCTCAAAATAAATAAGGAAACAAGCGTCTCAAATTAGTATGTGAATTATAACAATGTGAAATCAAAAAAAGTCCACAAAAACAGAACACTGAATTCATTTTTCTTTCAGAAAATTCATTGTGGAATTAATCAGGTCCCAATTTTTTCACTGAGGATGGTGTTTGACAATTTAGATATTATAAATAATTATATAAATTTCCTAGACTGGAACAAGTTATAATAGAACAGTGTAGTGAAGAAGAGATTAGTAAACAAGAAGTATATTACTGTACTCTATTAGGTTTACAGATATCTATTCTTTCTTAAAAATACTCTTGCGGAGGGAAACAAACTAAGACAGTTTTCCTGCACAATGTAGGCATACAATTTCTTCCTTTTTTTATACTTACTCTTAAATATTTATTTATTAGATCGGGGGCAGCAGTTATGAAAAGTTATGTTTTATGGGGTGTGTGATTTACCGTAGGTATGTCCAGCGCACTATCTAGAGAACCGTAAAACTTAACAGTGAGGAGATAACAGGGACCCAAATGTACCGAACTATTGGAAGATATAAGGGCTCCAGTCATAAAGTTGCAACCATATACGATTTTAATTGATTGAAATAACCTTTTAAATACAAACTCCAATTGATTAGGAGCCTTTTTTTAATACTAATGACATTTAGATTCAAAGTAGTATTAGTCATTTTTTTGTTAATTGTAAATAATTGCTTATGCCCCTCCACTTCTAATATTGCAATATTTTATTAGTTTTCAAAGAAGAAGAAAATGCGAGTCGTTTTTCACCGTTAATGACACTTTGAAAATCGATCGTAGAAATGAACGAACGATTTTTTTGTTGTGGGTATTCTCTCTAAATTATTTTATACAAGCATAAATTGTATTGATATTATTATTTCATGTTGTATACCTGCTTGTAATAATACGAACAATATGCACACTCTAATTTTAACATTAAATAATAATAATCTATTTTATTTTGTATTTAATTTTCACGTTATTTGAAGTAATTGGAAAGGAAATATTAATATAGGGAATAAAACATGGTTTTACCAGGTTTAAAAAAAATTAAAACAAAGACGAGGTTTTGTATACGTCACATTACTTCTGACGCTGTACTACCCGAGGTTCCTGCATCAAACAAATGGATTCGGTAAACGACCTACTTTTATGATGTGACTCAAAAATGCCTGTATACGTCTATTTTATCTGTATACTCATTTCTACACTATCCAAGAACTCATTATATCGGTTAATTCTTACGACAAGCACACCAGAATTATTGGCTAGATGCTTTATCAAAGTCCTGTTCCGCTATGATTATCTCAAAAAGAAAAAGACCTATAACACTTTAATTAAAATTGTGCATGAATGCTGTCGTTTTTCCATACAAAGACCACTGAGTTTTAGATTATGCTGTATGGTTGTTCCATGGGAATTTTTTTTTTTTTAGTTAGCACATATTTTTTTGGCCATTTTCCTTTCTGAGATAACCATGATGACACACCGATTAAATAATCAGAATAAATACATTTTTAGGTAGGTACACTAAATATACCCATAAGACCATTGAAACATGTTGGATTATATGTAAAACAATCATGTATAACTTGAAACTATTTCCAACACTTAAAGTCATTCATGGGTTAAACAATTCTTTCTTCCCACAAACAAAAATGTGAACTATAATTGAACTTATATAGCCTAACTATTTCAACCACATGTTTTTATAGTGACCGGGTATGCCTGTATTTTTATATTATTTAAACATTTGATTATGGAAACCCAATTTAATTTTAAAAATTCAAAATGTACTCATGTTGCCAAAAGAATATCGGAGAAGGATTTTCATAATTTAGACTTCAATATTTTACATAAAATATTTTTAGTTTCTACAAGAATGAGTTTATGTAATGCTTCCGTTTTTTGTGTGTTAACTATCTTTATTATTATGATTGTTTTTGGTTTTCGATCTGGTTCGCTGGATATCTCGACATATAATGCAATGGGATTATAGAGATCTAGAAATTTCTTACCTGCAATGTCAGCGACAACCGTCATGTTATGGGTACACGTAGTGTAGCGCACTTTCTAACCCTTATGAAGATAAGGATCCCACAACCTCCTCATCACGTAACTAACAGTAACACGTGCTTGTTTAGGATGCTGACTCGTTGACAGGACCTGAAGGTCCCAGCTGCCAGTAGCCGAGTCAACAGTAATGGGCGAGGAGCCGGCCGCGAACACAACCCACGGACTCTCCTCATCACGTAAATGGACTCAACCGTGCTGTTTAGGCGCTGTTTCGTTTGACAGACCAGATAGGTCATCAGGCTGGCCAGAACGCCGATCTACAGTAATGGTGATGAGCGGCCCGCAACACAATCCACAAACCTCCTCATCACGTAACTGACACGTGCTAGTTTAGGTACTGTTTCGTTTTTGGACGAATCGAGGGTTCCCAGCTAGCCCATGAAACCGATTACAGTAATGGGTGGAGTGCGGCCGCAACACAACCTACAACCTTCCCACATCACGTAACTGGACCACGTGCTGTGTAGGTAAACTGTTTCGTTGACGGATCAGGAACAGGTTCCCAGCTGCCATGGAACCGATTACAGAGTAAATGGCGGAGAGCTGGACCGCAACACAACCTACAACCTCCCCATCACGTAACTGACACGGTACTGTTTAGGCGTTGTTTCGTTTGACGGGACTCCGGACAGGGTTCCCAGCTGCCATGAAAAGCCGATTACAGTTAAATGGGGAGTGAGCTGCCGCAACACAACCTACAACCTCCCCATCACGTAACTGTACACGTGCATGTTTAGGCCGCTGTTTCGTTGACGACCGATAGGTCCCAGCTGCCCATGAACCGATTACAGTTAATGGGAGGGTTGGCCGCAACACAACGCCCCCCCAACCCCAACTCTCCCCATCACGTAACTTGGACACGTGCTGTTGATTACTGATTAGTCGTCCCTGTTACCGGTGAATCAGGCCTGAATTTTGTTTGGGCCTTTACCCCTTCATTTGTGTATGAATTGTTTGTAAGCACATTTTCCTAAGAAATTATTTACATTATTCGTTAATATATATTTATGTAGTAAAATGGATGAGAAATTGAAGCATATCACGTTATTATAACGAGAGTACGCAACACATATTAATAGTTAAAAATGTCATCAATTTTGAAAGTAGAAATAGTTATTTTCAGATGTCATTAGTAATAAATTTTGTTTTCTTAGTTGCTTTTGCATTGTTTTTTTTTTTTGTCCCGGACCAGAGAAAATATATACGAGTACATACATTTTGGCCTAAAATGTACATCCTTCAATCAATTAAGTATACTACTTCTAGTAATTATAATCTGTATGTTCAGTTTAATGGTACTTTCTGGTGCGTTGTAGTTGCATTTGCATTTATGTTGGCCCCATTAAAAATAAAAATATTAAATACATACATAGGCCCTGAAGTCTTCTTAGGTCACAAAGCACCCTCTTTTGGTCATTATAATGCACTTCTGGGGGTCACCGCAGTTAGAGTTTGCATCTTTGTCTGATTATGCAAGTGTATATAAAGTTGGTTTGTAAACGCTACTTTCGTGACAAACGTGACTACTCCCATTCCATTTATAATGTACTTCCGGATGACAGTATTCAGGTACCAGTATAGTCTGACAGAGAACATTAATACACATGTGTGTAAGAATTACGACCTTTTCAGAGACAGCAGGATGTTTAAAAACAAAATTATTTCTTCTAGGGGTTGGCAATCAACTATCTAATGCCCTATGAGGTCCATTGATCTTCCCATGTACTACTTTCTATTTGTCTTTTAAGAGGATAAGATACTTGTGTGCCAAAATTTCTTCTTTCTAGTACATCGAAGAAGTTAACGAAACAAATAAATTTATTTGTTTCTGGGGTTTGCCAGCCCCATTTACAACCCCTAATGGATGTTTGAAATTTACCGAAATGCCGAGGTTTGTCTATTAAATCATGAGGGCATTCGAAGTGCCAAACTTTTCAAATGTTGGATGAACAGATGATTTAAGTGAAGCGAGATGAGAGATGGCGGTTTGGTATACAGAGGATAATTGGAAATAAACTATGGGAACTTGAAACTTTATACTCAAAACAATCTCCAAAGTGCTATAGTCCTGAGAGACAAACTAAAACCCAAGAGTATACCATGAGTTCACCTTGTCGATTAGTTTGGAAAGTTGAATTTACGATGTGTTGTTAACTGCACCAATTTTTGACTGTCTCAACGTTTCTTCAACCGAACGGATCTATTTTCTGGGTTCATTGGAATAAAGTCTGCATTTTTATCAGCAATACTCTGTCTTATAACAGTATAAAATTTGTGACAGTTTTGCGAATATGTACGTCTTGTAATTAAATTAGGGAATGTGTTTGGTATAGGTGACTTTGTTAAAAACCACTGTAATTCTAATAACAATTAAACCATAATTTTAATATCATTCATAAGCCAATGTCAGGAATAAAATATTCACAGTTTTATTCATATATGTATTTACTATTAAGGTAATTAATAGTAATGGGGAAAATGAAACTACTAAAACACTTTGTTTTGTCTAGCCTAATCAATCTAACAAACAAAAATTTCTTGTCGAAGTCTCCAAAATTGGTATTATTAAAAGTTTGTACAACAGCAATGGAGTTTCAAAATGGAACTTATAGCAAGGACGTTTATCTATAAATAATTAATTCTGATATTGCAAAAAGTATAAGAGAGATGGATAGTTAATAAGAGCGTGTCGTACATTATATTATCAATTGAAATAAAGAACATAAATAGCATTTTCGTAGATCTATATACAGGGTGTTATATTATGTCTGGAAATACACCCAAATATATCATTTTAATAATCTTATTTAAATATTAATTTGAAAACCTCTTACAATCGTGATAGAGATTGGGCATCTACTTTTTGGAAACAATGTTTTGTTATGACACACCATACGGGGGGACGTCCTGCCGAGGGTTATCTTGAATATTCTTAATGGAAGCATTATTCCTTGTGATTACATAATTTTAAGGGTAATAGCTTACTGAAATGAATGCCACAAAACCGCATATCAAGGGAATTATGCTATCAGAAATTAGAGCATTTTTAGTATTGTAAAATCTACTGATGTTCTACAATTGTAGTTTTAACATCGGTTCTTAGCCACTATATGTGTTACACTAATTTTTTAGCATTTTTTTAAAATGTTTTTTAATTAAATAAAACTAAAAATTTCATTTTAAGCTGGTTCTATTAGCACAAATTTGCCCTGTTTTTTATTACAGTTCTAATTATTGATTACTGTTGTTATTGTTTTCTTATTACTAAATAAAAAAATAATGGTTTGCTGTTAGAAAAAGTCTTACAAACAAATCCCGTTTTTACCTGCATTTGGTGTCAAAGCTATGTGTTCGAACTGGGTTCCATCTACGGTTTGACAATGAGAAAATCTTTGTGTAAAATGATTCGACAGAGGTGCCTAAACATTTTCTTCAGTTATCAAAGCAATCTCCTTCTATTATCCTTGTTTCTTAGGTCTTCCAAAGTATTGAGGCTTTATTCTAGAAACATTGGATTTTTAAATGACCTCATAGGAAATATTTGATTGGTGTACAAGCGGAGTTCTTGGAGGCCATTCGATTTCTCCTCTTCGGCTCATATCATTTTATGAGGTAAACCTTAAATCCAAATACTCTCTTACCTGTCTCCCTTGAATGGGGGTGAGGCTACCATCCTGCTTGAAACCATACAGTATCAAAGTATTCTCCTGATGCAAATTTGAATGGCTGGGATTATTTCATTTTGGAGCATATGGTAGTAATAGTTCGGAATTTAAATTTCCATTGAATGGAAAAAGGTCCAACAATTTTGTTACCTAAAATTCCTCACCATACGTTCAGTTTTTGTGGTTGCTTGATGAATTGGGGACTCAGTATTCCAATGTGGGTTTTTCACTAGCCCAGTAACGGGGCAATTGTGCCTGTTAACATTGCAATTTTAGGAAAAAAGTTGCCTCATCAGAAAATAGTATGTTGGGTCAGAAAATCTCTATCTTGTTCCACTCACATTTGCGCATCACAAGTTCACATAACTCAACTCTTCGGTCATAATCATCCTCACTTAACTGTTGGACCTAAATGAACTTTAAATGGTTTGTATTTATTAATTTTCAAAATCTTACTCACAGACATAGGGTTCATATCATGTTGCTGTGCAGCTTTTTGAGCGATGTATGTGGGTCTTCAATAAATGTTTGCCTAAAATCTAGTGCATGTATTTTCATATGCTTGCAGATTGTATCCTACCAGACTATGGCCGTTTACGTACTACGCCCTGCCTATTTCAAAACGCTCAATAGTTTTTTGATTTTTGTTGAAACACTTATGGGATTCCTTTCTGGGAAAAGTGTCATTATAAAAATTACAAACTTCCCGATAAGATCTTTGACGACGATCGCCATATCACTCGCATCATCAAACAGAGTAATTCGTTCTCTTTCAGACAATTCCATTAAAAATGCCAAATATAAACCTGAACTACTGTATTTAGATAACTTGTTGACAGCAATGCTTCAGAGACACTGATTAACTAGATGGATTGATTTGACCTTTTGTCCATTTGTAATCCCCTTGACTTAGGACCTGTCTAGTGAAAAGCTCCATGCTCAACAAACTGAAACCTGTAGACCAGATGATTATAAACACAATAATGTTTCTCATAGGACTAGTGACCTGTGTTCTCTTTAAACCCTCCTGCTGACTGGAAAACACCAAGTACAGATTCATAAGTAATCCAGAGAAAGTGACTCATAAGTTTTATTTCATTTGTAATAAAAACTGGTTAAATTTGTATCTAATGAAACCAGGTCTTAAAAATAAAATGTTTATTTTATTGTAATTGAACATTTAAAAAATGCTAAAAAATTAGTGTAACACATTTTGTGGCGAAGAAACCATGTTAAAATTAACATTGTTGAACATCAGTAAATTTTCAATACTAACTAATGCTCTATTTTTCTGTTAGAATAATTCCTTTGAGATGCGGTTTTGTGGCATTCAATTCAGTAAGCTATTTCCTTTAAAATTATGTATCTCAAGGTATAGGCTCTCATTAATATTTTATTCACGATACCCTCGGCAGGGACGTCCCCCGTTGGTGTGGACATAACCAAAACATTGTTTCCAAAAAGTAGATGCCCAATCTCTATCACGATTGTAAGAGGTTTCAAATTTATATTTAAATTATTAAAGGACTATATTTGGATGGGTTGTTCCAGACATAATATACACCCTTGTATATATATATATATTATATATATAT
>NW_025786796.1:0-14976 GCF_021130785.1 Homalodisca vitripennis
TTCCTTACGTTTTGTGTTGGGGTACGAGCTGAAGGGTCGTTGGCCATCATCCAAGAGGGACTGCTGTTTCCGGGGACACTTTCGGAGAGCTGCTTTCTTCGCTTTCCTCGTACCCCAACCCCTGCACAGGATAAAAATAGTGGGGGAAAGGGGAAAACACATTATTTAATTAGACTGATATATAACTAGGTTTTTAAAAATTTTTAAATTACAGAAATAAAAAACATAACTTAGGCATTGGCCCATAAAGCAAAAACTAAAATTTTTCCCCACACTTTTTAAACAAGATATGTCATAGTAATTTTTTTAATAATAAATAAACTAAAAATTTTAAAATGAACGTCATACAACGGGCTCTAAATTTGATGTTCTTGGCGCCTTTTAAAAGATACAAAATGGTCTTTATAATTGAATGACTTTTTGGGTGCTTTACACTGAAATTTTTGGGACGTGAAAATTCTTGAATCTACGTGCAAAGCTCTTTTCCTATGTTGAATTACGTGTTGTTTTAACATCTTAATATTTTTTTACAGCTGTCTATTAACTTATATTGGTTTTTAATTTATGGGTTATTTAAAATTATAGATACTATTTTTTTAAGGGAATTTGGAAAGTCTCAGGGTTTTATTTTTTTCCACTTTATTTATTTGTAAAATTTTTATTAATAATTCAAAAAATAGACTATTTTATTACTTTTACACTTTGGGAAATTCTTAATTAAAATGGAACTTTACAAAAATTTTAACATAAATACTTTTAATTTAATTGCTTTGCTAGGAAGAAAAAAGGGAAAAATTTATATCCAGCACTGTAAGGATTAAAATGTGAATTATCTTGGTTTAACCCCTTATTTGCATCTTACACTGTCTCTTGATTTTCCTTTATTTTTTATTTTTATAACCTCCTTGATTAATATTTAGCCCTGGGGTTGTAATGTTGCAATCATGAAAAATAAAAAATTTTTAGAACTGCTTGTTGATATTCAATTCTTTGTAATTTTAAAGACACTAAATGAATGTTTGTACAATTGTTAAGGAATTGTATGGTTAAAAATTGTATGTCACATATTCTGGTTTTTAAATGGGATAAAAAAGATTGAGGGGTTTATTGTGAGGATGTTAAAGGGTTTTTCCTATAAAGTCAAACCCAAATTTTAAATTGGTTTCAAAATTTAAACTAAAACATCTAAAAATGGTATATTTTTTGTTTTGCTCAATTTTCCCGAAAGTAAATTTAATGGTAGTGTAAAATGAATTTAGGGTTGAGAAAAAGGGTCTTCCCAGGTATTCTTTTTTAAATTAAATATTGCAAAGAAAAATTATACTCTCATCTCAATTTATAAAAAAAAACTGAAATGTTATTTGTTTAAAATTTTTAAAATGGCAAATTAATATCCCCAAATCTTTTACCATATGTTATTTTTATTATGTATTATTTAAAAAAAAAAGTAAACATTTGTTCTTTTGTAAAGTGCCTGATAAAGGAATCTTTGGTTTCCAAAAGGCCTTGCACAGTAATAAAATTATTTTTAAACAAAAGGTTTTTTCATTTACCAGCGATATTTAAATTTAAAACCTTTTTCCCCAATGCTCCAAGATTTTTCATCACCTTTTTTGTCTGAGTTATACAAATCCAATATTTTCATTTAAACTAATAATTTATTTTTGTTAATGTCTTTAAAAAAACTTGATCTGTGTTTATACCCAGAACTCCTGATGGGCCAGCCCCTGAGGTGAAAGTCACTGATGCCACCACAAAGTAGTTTTTCAGGTGCATAGTTTTATTTTAAAAATAAAAAAAAACCCAAATTTTATTAAGCTTTCCTTTTGACTTTTTTAAATGTTTTTGTTTTATTATGGGGGGAAAAAAATTTATTCCTGTTAATAATTGTTACAACACTTTTATAGAAAAATATTATAAAATGAGGGTTTTTGGAATGACCACTTGGCTCACCCTTCTTCAAAACCCATTTGCTGTTGTTGTTGATTTTTGTTCCCTTTCCTAAACTACTGACTTTCTGTTAAACCCTCCGCTCCAACCCCCATGTCTAATCATGAACTGGCGCTCACCAGCAGGTGTCCCGGGGCCTGTAGAAACCCTTTGCTCACAACAATTTTATTGTTGGGGTTACTTGTTATCAGTTTCTAATTTTCAATAAAATATAAAATTTAAAAAAGGACATTTTTTACTTTACTACATTTGAGAAATTAAATTTTAAAGGGTTTAAATTTAAATTTACTACCCTAATCATGCAAAAGGGGGAAAAAAAATTTTTTGATAAAAAGAGAATGTAATAAAGTTTGTTTTTGGAATCCCTTTAAAAAAAAAAGTGACTTTTCAGAAAAAAAGTCTGTAGGTGAAAAATCATTAAGCCAGAAAAAACCCCAAAATTTACAAAATTTTCCACTTGGATTGGGGAATTGATTGTAAATATACATTGCAATTTTTAAAATTTTTTTAAAGATTTTCCATCCAGATCCCCTTTTTTTTTGGAGAACAAAAGTTATATAAAATTAACCTCTCATGATTACAATTTATTTAAATTTAAAAAAATAAACATAAATATTTTTCCAGTGGAATGTTTATTTTATTATTTATATTATGCTCGCTTTCTTTAAAGGCTGACTAATTTCACAACTAAAAACAGCCCTCAAACTAATCTACATGAAAAAAACCTCTACATATATTTAAATTTCAGGGATTCTATTCTAGCAAGTAAAAATTCATTACTTTAAAATATTTCTGACTTCAGCTAATATTATAGCAGTAAATTTATTTATTCTTTAATTCAGATGTTTGTGATTGAATGATTTTAAAAATTATGACAAAGCTTCAATCCTTTCATTTTGGCAGTTTCAGTTTTTTTATCTGTTGTCGGGAAAATAAAATTTCCACAGTGAGGCCAAAATCTGTCAAGAATTTAACTTGACTCAAAAAATTTAGTATCAAAAGTTTCAATGCAGTGAGAACCAGAAAAATTTGATGTTTAAAATTATGAAACCACCTGCATAAAAACCTAAAAAATAAGATTTTTTTTAATGCAAACTAAAAAATTCTGTTTTGCATTTATTTATTTTGTTTAATTATTTAAAAATAACCCTCCTATATAAAGGGTTTAAATTTTTTACTTCAAACTGAAAAAGCAACCCAAATTTTTGGAGCCTTCCCCCATGAACGGGGTATGTGTAGCTGAGAGCAGGAGGACCCGTTTGTAGCCAGGTGGTAGGACGGGAGGGTTGGGTGTACTCCCGGGGGATGATGCGGCTGGGGTTGAGGTACGGGAAACCCCTGGGCTTCCCCCAGAGACATCACTTCCTGGGACCACTTCTCCCCAGCCGCCGGCTCAAAGTTTTGATACCTTTCGGGTCAAGCTTACTGGGTCACATTTCATTTGTTAGTTATTAATTTTTACTACTTTCCGAAAAAAACTTAGTTCTCAAAAATTTATAATACTTACTAGTCAGGATAGGGGGTCGAACAGGACATAATGCTTTTTTGAGTGAAGGATTTATCCTTAAATATCTTGTTTTTTGAGGGCCCAAACCTTTTTTGAATTTGGGGTTGTATTCAAGAGGGTCTTTGCAATGTAATACAGACAAGACAGCAAAAACCACCCTGAAACATTTTGTGGGAGAGTTTATGTTGTCCAGGGTTTTGGGGAAATGGCGAGGGCTGATTTCTAAAGCCTTTTAAAAAAAAAAAAAAATTTAAATAATAGATAACTTGAGATAAAATGAAAAACCCCTCGTTAATTTACAGTATGAATGGGCATAAAACTTAAAATTTGTTCTTAATTTGGGAAGTCTCTTTTTCATTTTTCCTAATTGTTAAATCCATAAAAAAAATAAAAAAAAGAAAAAGTCACACTGTCAATGGGGGAATTTTTCTTATTTTACCCCTTTCCCCACATTAACCAATTTTTACAGGAAGCATTCAGTGGACAAAAAAAATAATAGTACCTTTCAAAAGCGTTATAGCCACATTTAGATCTCACCAGCTTCTTTCCACAGTAAACCCAATCTCTTGTACGGTCAAAGATTGAAGATTTGTATCGTCCAACTCCAATGGCCTATCTAAAAAAAACATTTTTTATTTTTTTTCTTCATGTTTAAGAAATCCACAATGTGTGAGTGTAAAGATAATAACCTTATTTCTGTTGTTGTAGTTATAAATTAAACTTCAACCAGGAAGTCGGCAAGTTGTAAAACCTGTATGGCATGGCAGGCACTTTTTTTTGCTAGCTGTGCAAATTATTATGTAAATACTCTGTAGAATAGTTAGCAAATAGTTAATCACTGAATGGAAATTTTATACTATTAACTATTTTATTGATAGGAACATTTTTAAAGTCAACATTCATATCAAATTTACATGACAAAAATGTTTACTTAATATTTGTGTTGTATTTAAAATTTATAAATAATTGTCTTTAAACAACCATTTCCAAAATAGAGCTTGTAAAAAGGACTTAAAATCAACTAGAACTATGCTCAGTGCTATTTAAACTGCTGACAAAGTTCCCTGGGTTTCCATTAAACGAAATAGTTTTTATCACTCCAAAAGTATATATATTTTGTAGATATTTTGATTTGTGATTAAAATACAGAAACAAACTGTTACTTCCTCAGGAACTGTTTAAACTTTTGGCTGTTCGCAGAATACAAACTAATTTTCCCTAAAAATGTTTAGGTTTTTGTCGATAACCAAAAACTGTTTTGCTCAAATTTACCTTTGTGGCAGTGTATTACTACAACATTTTTTAACTTGTTTTTATATTTATAAATCAAGATATTTTCTGCTTGAAATTTGTCTTGTTTTTTAAGGTAATAGAATTGTACTTTCACGGAAAAAAAAAAAAAGAAAAAAAATGCTACATACATTTAAAAAGCGTATATATTGTTTATATATCTCTTTTGTATAGTTATGCCGTTGTAAAAACTATATCTTGTATTTTGTTTTTTTACACATTGATTAGTTGAAGAATACTTGATTACGAGAGCATGATAAAAAAATAAAAATAATATCCTGAATAGTCCCTCCACTGGACATTAGCAATTCAGCGCCCACCATGGTAATCTAAATCCACATAGATTGTTATTTTTTAACATTTTTTTAATACTGAAATGGAAAACTAAAGGGGGAGTACAAAACATTATTTTTCGTATGATGCGAATTTAAATCTTTGACATATTGGTACATAAGTTGTTAGGACCTACTTGTTTAATGAAAAATGAACGTTGACAAAGTATAAATGTAATTATTTAACAGAATCCTAAAATAACAAAATATTGTTGGAAAACAGTTTTCAGAAAAAAAAAATTACTGTGATATATCATTGCAATACAACGCCAAAAGGATTAACAATTAAATAAATATTTCTGTAAAAGAAGTTTAGGAAAATAAATAACTAACTTAAATAAACCACGGTGAATTGTGACGCAGGCGCTTTGATGCAAGTAAGAGAAACTGCAGGTAGGGTAGTGACTACCTGTTTTTTTAGTCTCAGTGGAAGAATTTTAAAGAATTTTATAAGCTGGTATTTCAAAAACTGTTCACTGCTCATGAATAAGGTGCCTAAATTTTTGTATTGTAGCTTTAATCCATTTATATTTTCTGATCTATATCTGGGACTTATATCCCAAACGTAATTTACTCTTTTTGGATCAGCCCTTCATACATTAAATAAAGGATTAAATGACATAATTAAGTAAAAACAAAATACCTCACCTCTAGGTATTGTTTTCTATAAACATTATTTCAAACTACTCATGAAATTTATATATTTAAAAATTTAAAAAATTCTCTACATATAAAAATTTAATTTTCTTATATACTAAGGAACAAAACCCTTTTTATAACAACATTTCCAGACCATTCTCTAATTGGTTCTTTGCAACAAGAACATGTCTAAGTTCTGGGTAGCAACTCTATACTTGAGATGTTCCAATGTTGGTTTGATGATGACCATCTATAAATGTCACTCGACCATTCACATGATAATAAAACTACGTACAGATTCTGCTTTAAGAAGTAGTTCTCTTTCATTAAGTAAATTGCACTAATATTGTTGTTCAAGACTAAACTCATTTTAAAAATTTGAAGTTTATGTCCTCCATGATCTACTTGCAAACAGAATGTTGCCCAGATGCTGTATTAAGTTGAGCTAATAGGGGTTTTATTATCCTGTTCACGAACAAAAAAATTACAAGCTGGTATTATATCCAAACTTCTGAGAACCATCTGAAACTGTAATAAAACCTAGAGAGAGCCTATTTTAGATCTATGTTTATTGACTTAGAAGTTTACCATGGTGGAAATTAAGAGCACATGAATTGTATTTTTTCTATAAATCTATCAGAATTTCATTTGTATTAGTTTAAAATTTTTAAACAAGGATAAATAATGTGGCTTAGAAAATAAACTGGTTTAGCCATTGATGTACCCACAGATTAGAATGCAGATAAGGTTTTGAATATCATTATGGTTGGTTCAAGTGACTTCCCCACATCCCAACAACTCTTTATGTTTCCTCTGTCTCCCAATACCAAGTTGATAAGCATTTTACTGTTAGTCTATGTATCTGGAAAAATGTTGATGTATCCAGAAAGAATAAATCAGGTGTTGAACATAAAATTTCTTTTCAAACTTGAAAAAATCCAAGAATTGATGGCTAACATTAAATAGATCAGTAATCATGTTTGATTATCATTAACTGGATAACTATAATCAGAATTACTTCATTGAGTTCAGTACCTTACATATAAGCCATGTACAGAGAAAAAACGGAATTTGATTTGTGGAAACTAAAACAAGGGCATGAACTCCACCAGTTACAATGCTCAAAACTCACAAAATTTATCACGTTTTAGGCAAATCCACATACCTTTAGGTTCTTATTATCATAATATAACGCGATTCCTCTCCCTACTCACCTGACTTGGCCCCTATGACTTTCTTTTGTTCCCTAAAGTCAGCTTTGAAAGTTTTGAGATTTGAGACTGTGGAAAGCTGTAAAAAAAGCATGCAAAGTCATGAATTGAGGGTTGACAGAAAATGATCAACTTACAGGCAGAGAAGAAGTTACAGGAGTCCTAAGACGAAAGAAAAAACGAGAGGTGGGGAGGGAGGAAAGTCACGTGAACCAGCCATAATAATATTGAGGCCTTTATTGATGTCCGTGATGTGGGTCCGCCAATATTTCATCCGGTTACTTTCGTTAGCCACACCTTGCATGTTATTGAGCTGTAATATTAGAAATAAAAGAAAAAATGAATACAAAAACTGTCTATAAACACATCCCCGGGAAATTAATCATTATCCTTATTAATATTTTAAACAAATGTAATGAGGGTTTATTTTGTTACTACTATACTAACTATTTGTAGTCAAAGATAATTTTTGACAATGTTGTAGTGTAATAAAATACTTGGCAGTTACTATTCTATTGTTATTATTTTGAAAACACCATATTTGAAAATGTATTCACATGTGTTTAAGTGTTCTAATAAATTCAAAAATAGTGGTAATCAAAGTTAAAATGAATTAAAAGTCTGCAGACAAAATCATGGTTAAATTGAATAAATAGGATAATTATATAAATACTTCAAAATATGACATTACTTTTGTAGAAGTATTCAGATCCTCCAGCAATTGTTGGTTAAAAGTATCTCAGATCGTACCCACTGGCTGTTTCCTTGATACTGAAGTGGCTCACTCATAAAGTGCTAGAAAGGCCTTGTCTTCCTGTTAACATGACACAAAATACTACTACTGTAACATTGATTATGCTAATCAGTTTTTCCATATTTAATTATTTACTCTTATACTAAATATTTTAGTCCGCTCAATAACTAAATAAAAGATAAATCGTTTCATGTTCTAAAAGTAAACATTCAGTGTTGCAAACATTAGCTGCAGCCTTGTCTAAGAATCTGGAAATGTGAGTCTGGCATTTGCAAATAAGAAAGATTATAATCTTGACTTACTATAATGTATAAGATTTTATCACCAAGCATTTGTTATACCTTAGGTCATTGTAATGTGTAGGAAAGCTAAGAACAAGAAGAGCTCTCCCTTCATATTTTTGACTGTTTCATCATATTCAAAAAAAAGATAAATTTTAAATTTTTGCAAAGGTTTTTATTTTAGAGTGAATCATGGGGATTATTATAAGTCTTCATGTGACATTATAAAATCATCCCTCAAATGCTCTTTTGATCTCAGGACTTAAATATAAACGATGATAGTTTTGCTAATTTAAACAAGGCATATGCCACAATGGTATTTTAAAGCATTTAAAATGTAATAAAATTTTTCTTTGCTTAGTCTTTGTTTCTACCTTTTTAAGCAAGCAAATATTTTGTATTTATTTAACTTTAGAACCACGCAAATCCCAAATGAGTGAAACTTTAAATTGTTGTGTGTACAGCCTTTTAAAAGAATAAGAAAAATAATAGGGGGTTTTACCAGTAGGGAACCGGGCTAGTATGCATGCACGGGCCAAAACACAATAGTGGTTTGCTTAAATTTTTATGATTTATTTCTATTTACTTCATTTTATTTTGGAGAAAAATTTAATTTAAAAAACTTTGACCCTTGAAATCCTTTTTCATAATTTTTTTTTTTTTAAATTTTTTTAAATAGAAAAGTACTTTAAAAATTTAAAAAAATTTTAAGATACAAAAAATTCTAATTTTTTTAAAATGATTAATTTTGTTTTACAGTGAGACTACTGCATAAGAAATGGAGCCCAGTTGAGGGGAAAAAAAAAACCAGATCATTGTTAAGAAGGATCAAACGTATTCCTTTGAACGAGGGTCATTGGTTGTAGGTTTAAAACCCACGGTTTTCTGAAGCTGCCCATTAAAGGGATGTATCATCAACTAGGATTTTAAAACCTAGAATTTTTTTTTTTAAGAAACTTTTGTGAGTGTCTAGAACAAAAATTTTTTAAAATTACACCCTTATTCTGAAGTGTTTGAAAAGAATTTAAAGGATTTTTGGGTTTTTTCAAGTATGTTCTAAAAGGTTTACAAAAAATTTTTATAAAAAACTGAAGCCTATTGTTTAGTGTGGAAAAAAAAAAGATAGTAACAGAGTAGTTTTTGGAATAATTGAAGGGGAAAAGACGAGAATAATACAGATAAATTTTGTGAAAACTTTACAATTATGAAATTTCAAAAAAAATTTAAAATTTTCCCCATATCTGTTTAGGGTGTTTTTGTAACAAGCAAAATTACATTTTTTATTTAGTAAAAAAAAAACAAAACATTTATATGAATCCATTTTAAAAAAAATTTTTTATCACCCAATTAATCACCCCCAACCCCCAAAGAAACCCCCAGTATTAAAAGCATTGGATTTATCACCTTTTTTCCCTTTTTTAAATTTTTTAAAAATTTCTGTAATTGAATGCATTACAAAAAAAAAAAAAAAAAATTTTAAAAAAAACAAATGGGAAAAAGGGGAATTAGGAAATTTTTGTTTTAAAAAACTCTCTAATTTTAAGCGGGGCCATTTTAATTTGTATACCGACCAATTAATTCACATGCATTAATAATTTTGGGGAAAAAACCCGAAAAATTTTTCCCAAAAAATTTTTTAAGGGGATTTAGTTTGGACAATCTAGCATAAATTAGGGGTTTAAAAAATAATAGCCTTTATTTTATTAATCTTTAAAAAAAATTTTTAAAGGGGAATACTTTAGGGGTTTTTAGAAAAAGGGGCATGACCTTTTGGGTTTTTGGGGCAAAAAAAGGGGGTTTTTCCCTAAATCCCAACAATCGTTTTTCCCCCGGATTTACTGTTTCAAAAATTAAAGGAAAGTGATTTGGTTTTTTTTTTTTTTGACAAATTCCCCAAACCAAAACTACCACCCTTCTCTCCCTTTTTTGAAAAGTTACATTATGTTTTTTTTATTTCAATTAGCAAGCTCTTTTTTTCCCCAGTAAAACTTTTCTCAATGCTTAAAAATTTTTTGGGGGGCCCAAAATCTGGGTGTTCCTCCCAGCTTTCTGAGTCCTAGCCCCCAAATCATAAATAAATAAAACAGCGGGGAAAGACACACTAACCCCACCCCTTTTTCCCAAAAGAAAAAAAAACTGGGGCTACGATTTTTAAATTTAAATTTTATTCTCAAATGTTGTTTTATAGTATTAATATTTTAAAAATTTATAATTATGTTTTCCCCCGTTGGGGGTTTCTTTTTTATCCCTCATTTCTATCTAAAGTTTTTTATAAATTGACCCCCCCAAACCCCAATTTTTTACTTCTGTAAATTTTTTTAAAAATCCAAAAAAAGGGGCTGATTTTTTCTACAAAAATGGCGTAGAATTTGGCCCCTTTTCAAATTTTAAATTAAAAATTAAAAAAAACCTTTATTCAAAAAAAAATTCTTTTTTTCCATAAAACTTTAACCTACAAAAATTTTTTTTACTAATAATTAAAAAATATTGAAAAATAGTTAAATAAAAACAAAATTTGCATAAAAAATTTAAAAATTTAAAACGGCAACAGCTGACTTTTAAAATTTTAAAACCAAAATTTAAAATAAAATTTTCAAAAAAATTTAAAAAAAAATAAAAAATTTAAAAATTTTAAAAAGGTTTACCCAAAAAAAAAGAAAACCACACACATATATTTTTTCCAAGAGTAGTTATTTTTTAAAAAAAAATTTTTTCAAAAAAAATCTTTCAAAAAATTTTTCTTAAATTTATGGGATAGGTTTTTAAACTAAACTTAAAAAAACTTATGTAAATAAAAAAAAAGGGGTTTCCCCTTTTTTTTATGTTTTCTCCCAAAAATTTTTCCCCAAAAAAAATTGGTTCATTTTAAAAAAAAAAATTCTTTTTTTTTTTTAAATTTAACAAATTTTTTCAACAAAAACCCCGGGGAAGGGGATAAGCTTTTTGTGCCAAAAAAATTTTTTTTTTTTAAAAATTTCAAATTAGGGTTTATTGCCTGTTTGTAAGGGTTTAAATATTTTTGTTTTTTGGACAAAATTTAAATTTTTTTTTAAATTTTAATTTCCAAATGTTAACCAAAAATTTGGGAAAGCCAAAATTTTAAAAAAATTTTCACGTTTTGGCCCCTTTTTTTAAAATTAAAAAATTTTCAAGTCCCCCTTTTTTTTTAAAGGGGTATTTTTTTCAAAAATTTCTTTTTTTTGTTTGCGCCCTCACACAATTTCCCCCCTTAAAAACTATGGGAAGGGGCCATAGATAAAAATTTTGGGGTTTTCAAATTACTTTTTTAAAAAATTTTTTTGGGGGATAAAATCCCGATGACCCTTTTCTTTCAACATTTGGGCATAGGGGTTTTCCCTGAAAATTTTTATCTACATTGGGCCCAAAAATGTGGTATACCTTTTCTAAAAAGTTTGTCCAAAAAAAAATTTTTTGATCATTTTTTCTATTTTGTTTTATTAAAAGATAAAAATTTGTTTTTTCTTAATTTTATAAAATTTTTTGCCAAAAAAGTCTTTTTGATTGAAAGGGAATAAAAAGTTCCCCCAAAATTCCCTGGCTTCCCAAATTGTTACATTAGGGTCTCGGGGATCAACAAAAATTTATGCCCCTAGGATCAGCCCACAAAAATTTTTGTACAAAAGGAAAAATAATGGCCCCAAAATAATCCTTGGGTACCCCGGGGGGTTTTTTAACCTATGAAATTAAATTTCCAAAATTTATTTATCATAACTTGACTCAAGTGTTCAATTTTTCCCAATTGTTTAGGTTAGCTAAAATAGGACAAACCATTTTTATTCTTTACCGAAATACCCAAAAAATTAACGATTTTTTAAAAACGTTTTGAGAAAACCTTTAAAACATCTAGATTAAGGAAAAACCTCTACCTTTTTCTCCTTTCAAAATTCATTATTGAAAAAAAATTTTTTTCCAGCTTTATTTAATTTTCCCATTAAATCCAGTTTGCTCCTTTTCTAAAAAATCTTTCTTACTAGATACAACTAATTCTGTAAAAAATGTTTTTCATAAATTTTTGAGAAAATTGGGACAAAGAACAGGGGGGTAACAGAATCATTTTCCCCCTTTTTAAATATTGGATACTTTTCAATTTTAAGTTGTCGGAAAATCCAGTAATTAAATTTAATTTAAATTAATGGTTAAGGGGTTTTTAAAATGGGAGGGCCTTTTTAAATTTTATTATTTTAAAATTCTCGTACCCTACATTTTTTTTAAAAAATAACTATTTTTCCCAAATCTTGCCTTATTGGCGAATTTAAAATTTTTATTTTTTAATATTGAAATTTTTCCCATTTTTAAACTTTACTTTAACAAAATTTGGGTTTATCTTGGTCAACACGAAACAAAAATTTGTTAAACACTTTTTAACTTCAATAGACCCCTTTTTCCTCCCCATTATTTAATCTTAATTTTAAATTGCATTTGAGCTTTTAACTTTCTTTTATTTACCCTGGGATTTGACAATTTCCAGATTTTTTAATCTATTGTCAAAGAAAATTTTTTTTATCCCCCCCATACAAGTTTTAACCCTTCTTAATTTTATAATTTTTTTTTTAAATTTTGGCTTACTTTGCCTAAAAAAAAATTTCAATTAAAATTCATTTTTCATAAATCTTATTTCTTCATCATCCAACAAATCATCACCCTCCGCAGTATAAAGATTGGGGAAAAACAAATTTGAATAAATAAAAAAATCCCTAAAAATAAAAACTTTAGTTTTACTGGGTTGATTACCCCAAACCCAAATTCTTTAAACATTTTTAAAAAAATGCATGTGTTATTTTGTGAAATTTCCTAATTTTTTTTTTTATTATTTTCTTACTTTTTATTTTGAAACCCAAAAACCAAAAATTTGGGCATCAGTCAGAAATGTGTGTTAAAAAACCTTTACTTTACATCTTTATTTTCAATATTATTTAAAAATTTAAATAGCACCTCCCCCTAATTGAACCATTAAATTTCCCTTGTAATTTTGAATTTTTAAAATCTAAAAAATTTATGATAAATCTGATTTTTTAAAAACAAAATTTTAAAATCTCCTTTAAAATAATGCTTAGGGTTTTTTTAAAAAACAAAAATTTCAAATTTTAAAAAAACCAAAAAACCCCCCCCAACCCCCCCCCCCTTTCAAAAAAATAATTTTGTATAGCCCTTAGGGTTCTTTTACTTGTGATGCATCTGGTGAGGGTCATACACCACCCCTATAAAGTAAATCTAGGTTAGTAGACTTTAAAAGATCCCTGGGGTTTTGCAAAAAGTAACTAATTTTAACATTTTTTCTCTGACAACAAAAATCTGGACAGTTTTCCATAATTAATTTTAAAATTTCAGCTTTGGGAAAAATTAAAAACATTTTTGAAAATTGAAACTTTTTATTTTGAGGCTTTTGGGTTTATGTTTAAATTTTATTTACGGGGGGGGAACAGGGGGTTTCCCAAAAAAAAAAGGTTTTCAACCAGGTGCCCCGGGTGGGTTTTTTGAAATTTCAAAAACTAATAAAAATAATGCACACAGAAAAAAAAGGGGGGAATTTTTAATCCCAATACACTGTTTTTAAAATTTTTAAACCCCTATTTTTTTAATTTTGATGTGAAAAAAAACTAAAAAAACAAATTTATAATAAATTATTTTAAAACAAAAAAAATTCCATTTATTAAAATTTTTAAAACAAAAATTTACATAACTTAAAAAACCAAACCCAAAGCCCTTTTTACATTTAAAGAACTTTAAAATTTTTAAAAACTTGCCCACTTTATGAAATATAACAGGTTTTTGAAAGGGGGGAAAGTTTCCCCCTGGGAATGGGACCAAACGTCTTTGAAAGCCACAAACTAATTTGCACTTGAAAATAACTCAAAATTTTTTTTCATATCTGCCATTTTCTCTAAAAAAAATTAGTTACTTTTTGTTTATTTTAAATTTAAAAACTGATAAAAGTTAAAGTAAATATTGCAAATTTAAATACATTTTTTTAAAATAATTGGGGTTCCCCCTAAGCCCGGGGTTTTTTAAATCGAAAATAAATCTCATACCTAATATTCCAACAAATCATAGACTATCAATCGATATAAAAGTAATACAATAATGTTTAAAAATTAAAAAATGAATTTAAAGTAACAAATAAAAATAACATAACCAAAACGGGAAAACTCTAACTTTAACTAAAAAAACAGAAAAAACGTTTTTTATAAGTTTTTCCCCATTCCCCCTTTTTTTGCTCTGAAAACACCTGTTGCTCCCTGACATTACTTTGTTACCTTCACAAATACACATAATATTTTTAGGGACAACCCAACATTTAACCATAAAAACAATTTTTTATCTCTTTTAAAACAAATTTTTAAGCCCAAATTTAGGCCCTTTTAATTTCCAAAGTTACGGAAATTTAAATATACCCTTATTTTTATTTTTTTGAAAGTGTTTTTCCGCATATAGATTATTTAGTTGTTAAAAATAAATTTATCATATCGATTATTTTTTCGATGGTTAGATTAATAATATCGTTTTCCAAATTTTGATATAAAAAAGGGGGCCCTTTTTGGGCCCTCCCCGAAATTATGCATCAATAAAAAACAAACAATAAATTAAAAAAAGTAGGGCCCCTTTTTAAAACTGCCCATAAAAACAATTTTGTTTTGCATTGGTAATATCCAAAATTTTTTTTAAAAAAATATCATATTATGACTATTTAAAAAAATTTAACGTAATAAATTTAAATATTTTTTCATAAAAACTATTCTGGAAAAAATTGTAAATCCTAAAATTGTTTTTGGGGGCAATTTTGAATAAAGAAATAAAAACTAAACTTTTTTTATTGGGCTATTTGTTTTAAAAATTTCGCCGATTTGGGTTAAATAAAAATATCAGGTTAGAATTTAATTTAACTAAACAAATCACCAATGCTTTTTATTGGGAAAGGAGCTCATTTTCGCCCACCCGGGGAATTGTATTTAAGGCCTAAATCTTTATCCATTGAAAAAAAAAAATTTTTTAA
>NW_025786797.1:0-16004 GCF_021130785.1 Homalodisca vitripennis
GAAAATACGCCAAAAACTAATGGAAATCGTTAGTTTGACGTTTGTTATGGTTTGTTTAGCTAGTTGGGGCTGCGTGTGTTTGGCATTAGTCTGTGAAATCTGCATAATGCAGTGGGTGCCGCTAGCTTCACACCTGCGGCACCCATTAACGTTAATTCGCCAAAAACTAATGGAATCGAGTGTTTGACGTTTTTGTTTAGGTTTGTTTAGCTATTTTCAGCGTTTGTTTGGCGAGTAGGGTGCGTAAATATGCAAAAAAATAGTTGGGTGACGCTAGCTTCATATACTCAAGCGGCACCCTTTTACGTATTAATTTACGCCATAAAACTAATGGAAGAGGTGTGTGGTGCTCCAGCGGCCGCCAGCTAACTATATATAGTTGTTTTTTAATGTGTTATATCTAGTTGTAAATCTTAGAGTACTGTGTTTAATATAGTTAGTATATTCATATACAATTATATATAGTCCAATGAAAAAATTAATATATTGCATATAGGGGTGCTGTCGGTCGTGTAATGTGCAGAATGTGTTGATGCACACAGAATGTAAAGTGCATTGAGAGGGTTACCCGCGAAGGACTTATAAGTATTTTGAACATGCTGGTAATAAATGTTTGCTAAAATATGTTGAAATGGGTATTCTATGTATAAGCGGTAATTGGGTAACACTTTTCATCTTTATTGTACTTTTTACTAAAATTGGATATTAAAACAAGTATGATTGATAACATAATATAGGTGGGATCATATTCCTATCCATTCTCTGTTTAACTTGTATATAATCAAATTCCATTAATGTATGGATTCATTTGTATAATTTATATTATACGTAGTACAGTACGATACGATTCATTAATTTGGTCCTTAGTTGTATTTCTTTTTATGGAAAATCCATACTGTGGTTTAGTAATATTATGATAATATTCATTAAAAATTGGTGTTGGAGGCAATAAAACTCATGGTACTTTTTATTATATTATATTATAAAATATTATATTATAATATATTATATTTATACAAATCTATATATCTATATAGTATATATATATATTATTATATTATATATATATATATATATATATTTCAAATCTTACAGTGTTTAGTAATGTTAATAATATTCAATTAAAATATGTTGGATTAAAAAAACGTTTAAATTAATTATTCCTTATATCTAAGGTAATGGCGTTTAAAGTTATTGTTGTCAACCATACACCTATACACAAACGAAATGCGAGGGCTAAACAAAAGGTTGACGATTAGTTTTTTTACAGATTTTTAGAATAGGTACCGCAATTAATGTTTGTAGGACCACGTAACTGTAACTGGTGCGAAGCTACGCGGCAACTACACAATTTCGGAAATTATTGTCCAACAAAAGCTTAAAAAATATCTAAACAAGCCTGAAACAAACTCTTAAACAAACGATAACACTAGTTTTTTGGGCGCGTAATAGGCGTTTTTTCGTTAATGGTTTGCACTAGCGATCATGCAGAGCCTACTTTGTATTTTCCATATTTCGCGCCATATAGGGGCGGCACGGTCTGACACGGCGACGGCACAGCCAAGGAACGTATCCATTAGTTTTTTGAATATTTCACAAATTATTGCCATAACTAAACGCTGCAAATAGTCTAAACAAACCTAAACAAACGCTAAAACAAAACGATTCCATTAGTTTTAGGCTTATTTTCGTTAATGGGTGGCGCTGGTGTGAAGCTAGCGGGCACCCACTGTTTTTTGCATATTATCACACATTAATGGCAAACAATCGCTGCAAAATTTGCTAATCAAACCTAAACAAACTGATTCCACTAGTTTTTGGCGTTATTTTCGTGATTGGGTGCCGCTGGTGTGAAGCTAGCGGCAACCACTTTGTTTTTTGCATTATTTCGCACATTAATGCCAAACAACTGCTGAAAATAGCTAAACAAACCTAAACAAACGTCAAACAAACGATTCAACTAGTTTTGTGGCGGCGTTTTTGCTGTTAATTGGGTGCCGATGGTGGGAAGCTAGCGGCACCCACTTTTTTTTGCATATGTCGCTCATTAATGCCAAACAAACGCTGAAAATAGCTGTATAACAAACCTTAACATACACTAAACGCGATTAAATCGATTTCCAATAAGTTTTGGTGTATTTTCGTTACATGTGTGACAGCTGGTGGGAAGCTCGCGGCACCCATCTTTGGGTTTTTCTTTGCATATTTAGCACATTAATGCCAAACAAACGTTAACAATTGCTAAAACAAACCTAAACAAACGCTAAACAAACGATTCCTCTAAGTTTTTTGGTGGTAGTGTGGGTAATGGGTGCCGCCAGCGTCACACAGCTCATAACATTGCCAGGTCTCAGTAGATAAAGATACTCTAAGGATAGGGAGATGTGTGAATTGTAAGTTATCAACTAAGAGTGCTACTGTTCTATGCAGCGTGATTACTGTTTGGTACGGAGTAAGTATTCAGTGGTGTGGATCTGTGGTGATATTTACCAGTGCCAGGGCGCCAGTGAGGTAATAAGTGTACTCTTATGGAGTGTGTGATTAGGTTTATTGATGTACTATCTTTGCGTAGGCTATGAGCTTATTAATGTTAGGGACTGTGAAGTATCCGAGTGTGGACGGTGGAGAACAGTACATTGCCAGGCTCAGTTGTATATAGATGAATCTATGGAGGTAGTGTGAAGTAGTTATCATTAAGTACATCTATGCTACTTCTTTTGAGCTTATTACTGTTTGGTAATGAGAAGTATCAGAGTGTGACTGTGGAGAACAGAACATTGACAGGCTCAGTAGTATAAGTTACTCTAAGGGAGTGTGAGATTAGTGTTTTTATGTTACAAACTTTGCTACCTTCCTAAGGAGCTTATTTCTGTGAGGTACTGAGATGTATTGCAGTGTGTTGTCTGTGGAGAATCATGTACATGGCCTGGGGCGCAGTGTGGGTTAAGTGTCGCGTAGGAGTGGGAGAGTTGGTAAGGATTTGTTCTTATCGGTGGCGTCGGAGTGGTGAGCGTTGTTACGGGGAGGGTGGTGATGGTGGCTGTTGGGGGTCGGGGGTGAACCTGGTACACTGGGACCTGGCTCGAATGGTGAGAAGATACATGAGTAAGGCCTTCTGGGATTCAGTTAATTAAGTACAACTATGCTAACTTCTATGAGGCTTATATAATGATAGGTACTAGAGAAGAATCAGCTTGTGGCATGAGGCGAACTTAACATGGCCAGGCTCAGTAGTAATGATACTCTAAGGATAAGTGAGATTAGTGTCATTAAGTACAACTATGCTACTTCTATGAGGCTTATTACTGTTAGGTACTGAGAAGTATCAGAGTGTGACTTTTTTGGGAGAACATAACATTGCCAGGCTCCGTAGTTCAGATACTCTAAGGGATAGTGAGATTAGTTAATTAAGTACAACTATGCTACTTCTGTATGAGCTTGTTACTGTTAGGTACTGAGAAGTATCAGAGTGTGACTGTGGAGGCACATAACAGGGCAGAGAGTCAGTAGTAATGATTACTCTAAGGATAGTGAGATTAGTTAATTAAGTACAACTATGTCTACTTCTATGAGCTTATTACTGTTAGGTACTGAGAAGTATCAGATGTGTGACTGTGGAGCACCATAACATATGCAAGAGCACCCCAGACTCCTCAGTAGTAAAGAATACTTATGGTTAGTGCGATTAGTTTAATAAAGATACACCTATGCTATTCTATGTGCTTATTACTGTTAGGTACTGAGAAGTATCAGAGTGGGAGTCGTGGACTGTTTGGAGAACATAACTTGGCCCAGGCTCAGTAGTAAAGTATACTCTAAGGATAGTGAGATTAGTTTATTAAGTTACAACTATGCTACTTATATGAGCTTATTATGTTTAGGTACTGGAGAAGTATCAGAGGTGTGGACTGTGGGGAGCACATAACATTGCCAGGGCTCAGATAGTAAATGATACTCTAAGGATAGTGAGATTGTTTAATTAACGTACAACTATGCTACTTCATATGGCTTATTACTGTTATGTACTGAGAAGTATCAGAGTGTTGTTGTGACTGTGGGAGAAAAAAACATAGCCAGGTATGCTCAGTAGTACGTTTCTCTTAAGGTTGTGAGATTAGTTCATTAAGTACAACTATGATACTCTATGAGCTTATTACTGATTAGGTACTGAGAAGTATCAGGTGTGAAGTGGAGACACATATACTTGCCTGGCTCAGTAGTAAAGATACTCTAAGGAAAGTGAGATTAGTTTAATTAAGTAACAACTCTATGCTACTTTATGAGTTATTACTGTTTGGTACTGAGAAGTATCAGAGTGTGGACTGTGGAGACATAACATTGCCAGGCTCAGTAGTAAAGATACTCTAAGGATAGTGAGATTAGTTAAAATTTAAGTACAAACCTATGCTATCTTCTATGAGCGTTATTACTGTTAGGTGACTGAGAAAGTATCTGAGGTGTGACTGTGGAGAACATAGACACTGGCCAGGCTTCAGTAGTTTAAAGATACTCTAAGGATAGTGAGATTAGTTAATTAAGTTACAACTATGCTACTTCTAATGCATATTATGTTAGGTACTGAGAAGTATCAGAGTGTGTTGAGGAGATCAACCATGGCCAGGTTTCAGTAAGTACAGCTACTCTAAGGATAGTGAGATTAGTTAAAATTAAGTACAACTATGCTCACTTCTATGCGTGTATTACTGTTAGGTATGAGAAGTATCAGAGTGTGAATAGTGGAGAACTAACATGGCCAGGTCAGTAGTAAAGATTACTCTTAAGGATAGGCTGAGATTAGTTATTCTAAGTACCTAACTATGCAACTTCTATGAGCTTATTTCTGGGAGGTACAGAGAAAGCTGATCAGAGTGTGACTGTGGTGCACATAACATGGGCAGGCTCTGTAGTAAATGATATCTCATGATAGTGAGATTCGATACATACGAACAAACTTGTATTCTATGAGGGCATATATACTGTTATAGTTACTGACGAAAGTATCAGAGTGTGATGTGGAGAAAAAAACCTGGCAGGTCCGTATTATAACGCTACTTAAGGGCAAGTGGCATTTTTTAATTAAGTACATCTAATGCACACATCTATGAGCTACATACTGTTAGGGAACTGAGAAGATATCAGGAGTGTGACTGTGGAGAACATACCATGGCCCTGTCAGTTAGTAAAGATACTCTAAGGATAGTGGATTAGTTAATTAAGTACAACTATGTATTCTTATGAGCTTCTTACTGTTAGGTACTGGACGAAGTAACAGAGTGTGGGGGACTGTGGAAGAACATAAATGCCCCAGGCTCAGTAGTAAAGATACTCTAAGGATAGTGCGATTAGGTAATTAAGTAATATCTATGCTGACTTCTATGAGCTTATTATGTTAGGTACTGTGAAGTATCGAGTGTGACTGTGGAGAACATAACATGCAGCCGGAGTAAGATCTAAGATGTGGATTAGTAATTAAGTAACTTGCTATTTAGAGTTATTATGTTAGGGGAGTCATGGCTTGGAACATACTGCCAGTGTAAAGATACTCTTAGGATAGTGAGATTAGTAAATTACGTACAACTATGCTACTTACTATGAGGCTTATTACTGTTATGGTACTGAGAAGTATCCAGTGTGTGACTGTGGAGAAATTAACTTTTGCTCAGGCTCAGTAGTAAAAGATACTCTAAGGATAGTGAGATTCGTTAATTAAGTACATCTATGCTACTTCTATGAGCTTTTTACTGTTAGGTACTGAGAAGTATCAGAGTGTGGAACTGTGGGAGAACATAAACATTGCCCGGTCTCAGTAGTAAAGATACTCTAAGGATAGTGAGATTAAGTTAATTAAGTACAAAACTATGCTACTTCTATGAGCTTATTACTGTTAGGTACTGAGAAGTATCAGAGTGTGCCTGTGGAGAGCACTAAACATGGCCAGGCTCAGTAGTAAAGATACTCTAAGGATAGTGTGATTAGTTAATTAAGTTCAACTATTGCTACTTCATATGAGCTTATTACTGTTAGGTACTGAGGAGTTTCAGAGTGTGACTGTGGAGAAACTTAACCCATGGCCATGCTCAGTAGTAAAGATACTCTAAGTGATCGTGAGTTGAGCTTAGTCAATAAGTAACAATATGCTACTTCTTCGAGCTTATTCTGTTATTATGAGAAGTCTCAGAGTGTGACAGTGAGAGAACATTAACATGGCAGGCTCAGTAGTAAAGATACTCTAAGTGATAATTGAGATTAGTTAAATTAACGTACCAATATGCTTTCTATGCGCTTATTACTGTTAGGTATGAGAAGTATCAGAGGGTGATGTGGGCGAACATACACATGGGCCAGTGCTCAGATAGTAAAGATACTCTACGGGATAGTGAGATTAGTTAATTACGTACAAACTATGCTACAACAGTAGACTTCGTCGTATTTTGCGTTTTAAAATCAGAATAGTGGATAGAAAGAAATCCAATTTTTAAGCGCTTTCACGTTTTTGTTTTACTACTTGGTAACATGTCCTAGTTTTTACAAGCTATTGGGTCGATCACTATGGTTTGGAAGGCACACATATCAATTTAAAATTAAGTTAAAACTCTGACCCCACACAGACAGCTTTCAAAATCTTGAAAAATTTAAGTAAATATAACACTCACAAAAGTTATCATTCTTTCCAGAACGAAATAACATTGTAATAAAATGAACATGTACTTACAAAGAAAACAATCGCCTGTTTACAGGTGGAAATTGAATTTTCAGTCTAATGTTACTATAAGGGAAAGCGCAAGTTTACATTATAATCGGTTTTGCACAGTAATTGCTCTAATATTTAAAAATAATTTTCTTTGGGACCACTACAGGCAGGCCATCGTGTGAGGAACGTAGGATTGTGGATTAACATAACAAGTGTTTGCTCACCAAAACAACGCAACCGTCCCAACAAATGCCTTCTTGTAGCTTGGGCATAGGAACGAGATTGCCTTTGTATCTCATGCCAATATCTGGATATTATCTGATGAACTAGGCCAACAACACAAAAATACATCTTTTATATTGTAGATGAAGGATAAAAGTTTTTCTTTGGTCTATTGTAGTTCAGAGTGTTCGAACCCAGTGCACAAAGCGATACAGCCGGACCAAACAAGAGACATTTCCGCAATTTCTCATGACAATTTGGTAAAGTGCCAGAGTGCCAGCCAAAGGGACCACTCTCTGCTTTCTACCGCCACTTTTCATGCCCTCGAGTCATAGTGAATGAAACAGTCATAAAACATAATTAGTCGAGTTATGGAAACTTGGCCCAGAATACCTTTTATATGGTTCATTATTTACAATCTTTTGTTTGTGCAGTGCCACTGGGTAATAACTTATCGAATTATTGGCCTTGAGAAAACTGTATCATTTATTTATCTTTACTGGTAGACCTGTTTTGGCTTGATTTGCACAGAGGGTTTCTTAAAATGCTTCTTAGAGAAAGCTCTTTCTTTTTAACAAAATTACAAAGAAAATATTAATAGTAGATCACGGTTTTTGATTGAAGTTTTATTTTTGACGATTGGAAGGATTGTGAAGGAAAACAGGATTTTTCCAGGACAATTGTCATCGGTTCAGATTGAAAACAAAAAGAATCAGTAACACTGCATTTCGAGATCTGCAGATTTGATTTCTTCTTCTTTTGTAATAACTGGACCTGACATGCATTATTTACAAAAACTAAGTTTAAAATAACACAAATCACAATACCAAAGCGTTGTGACACGTCCGAAGACATCTCTCTTTGTCCGGGATCCTGAGGTTTGAAGACTGAGGGTTTGTAGAGTAACGGTGTAAATGAAACATCTACTCTACAAATATGTCCACATGCAGTGTGAATGGCACGTCCACGGCTCCATGGACACCAAGACATCAATGATGCTGTTGGATTGCAGTGTGAATGTCCCTTAAAGTCAGGCCAATCTCACGGACCACCAATGTTTGTGTGGTCAACTTCACTAACTCTAAAACATACATCCTTACTCTAAAAATCTTATACACACATTGACCACTTAAGTAATCTAAAAACTGGAACAACATGAATAGCAGGTCACAATATCGTCTGGCTATTTCGTCTATCCAACCACCTATGACTCAAGAAACGTAGTTGCAGATCTCGAATACGCCGGAGTGTATACTTGATTTTTTTGTTTTACTTGAACGATGTGCAAAATGTCCGAAAAAATCCTGTTTCCGTTCAGTAAATTGATTATTGTTATCGTTATATTTTCTGCCTCACATATATATAGTAAGCCGTGGGTTTTTTTTGGTAAAACATAAACAACGGGCGACAACTCGCCACCTTTTTATTTATCCGGTTGCAAAATATCTGTTTTATTTGAAAACAAAATAATACCCTACAGGAGATGTTCTTTTACTTCTTTAACTTATACAACCCTTCATACATAATTTTGATATATTACAATTTGGAGATGACTGCCATCTCTTATTCCTCTCTTAAAAAAATCCTCTTTGTGGCATTAATGCACAAAAAGAGGCAAATGTTGAACCCATAAACATTCCGAGTTTTTTAAGTTTTATGGCTTGCAAGAAGGTGTTAATTATCATTCAAGAATATTATCTTATCACCATGAAAGCGTTGTGATTTGATCAAATAAAACTAGATTGGTTCACGACTGTTTCAGGTTATGCTACACTTCAGAATACGCAGGCTGGTCCCCCCAGTAGATAATTAATTTTTATTACTCCAACGTTAAAAAAAAAAAATTTTTTACTGGCAATTAAATTAAAGTAGAATACTGTTTTAGTCCATATTGTAAACAGACCCACATAAAACAGTGGTCAAGGTGAAAAAATGATTAAAATTTGTGGTCAGTCTCTAAATAAATGAATTACAATAAGCTTTGAGAACCGAAAAACCTGACTTATATTTTATTATTTACAATAATAATTTAGTTTCAAAAAATAATATTTAAAACTTAATATTAATCTTAAATGATATTTAATTAAAAAATATTAATATCCTTAATGTCGTAAATGAATAAAAACAAAACTTGTCTTCTACCATGAAAGCATACAATTAATCTATTATACTACAACAACACAATTTCACATTATTATCTTCCAGGCCGTTTCGTTATTAGGGCCTAAATACAAAATGGCCCTACATTAAACTGCCTTAAATGCCCGTATTTCACGTGGATTTTTACGATGCCTTTTGTGTTCAGGAAAGTTAATTTCAATAGGAAAATGTAATCTACCATAAACCAGGATATAGTTGAAACCCCAAAAGTAGATTACACCATCTTGAGAAAATAAAAAACTACTCCCCACGTCTGATGATTTAAAAAAGGCGTAAAACGTGTTCGAGTGGTTAACGTTTTTGTTTTCTTATAGGGGACAATCAAGACGGCTCTGAGTAGTGGCAGCTCAATGGAGTAATCGAATGAAAGGTAGTCAAAGCAAGTTTTCATCAACAATAATGAGACTCCTACAAATGGCACGAGACTTGGAGTGAGTCGCGAACAAAACGCAAGTAGATGGCGTCATGCAAGCTATACCACATCCGTGTCCGCTCGGGAACGATTAAACGACCGTAGTGCCAACTCGCAAGCCCTTGGCCGACTTTCGTTGTTGGACGCGTATGCGCCATCTCTCCGGCAACAATTGGTGTGAGAACGAGTCTACTGATGACGGTCATGCAAGCTTAACACATACCGTGTCCGCTCGGGAACGACCAAACGACGTGCGCCAACTCGCAGCCCATGGCCGCTTTCGTTATTGAGACGCAGCCGTAGCGGCTCCACTCTCCGACAACAATATATGGTGAGAGTCAAATCAAAATTAATCAAATCTTTAATTGCTCGTCACAATTACACATCTTCGTATGGCAAACGTCAGAATTAATTATAAATTTAAGACTCGCATCCCACATTACCACCACGTCCAAACTTACTATAATGTTCATGCATTCCGAGTTCTTCATTCATCCATCGCCAATGTCAACCCAAATTCCAGCGCCGGAGTCAGGTCATCGAATTGGGCGGTCTCCCAGTTAAAAACGCCAGAAACTCGTCAACGCTGTTTAAAATGCATTTGACACACGAGGGAAGCGCTTATGACGAGGGCTTTTGACGGCTTGGGCGTTTGGGCGTTTGTAATAGAATTTGGCAAAACTTGTTGATAAAATGAATACCTGCCTTGCGAAGGCAAGTGATGCTCATAAACCACCGTTCTGTGTCTTCCAGTACGGTAGTTATCTCTGCCTCTAGTCTCATTCCCGTGTATGTCACGTCCCTGGTTAGGGCACATTTAGACAAACAGAACAAAGATGTTTCTAAAATGTAAGAGACTGGGCAAAAGTCAACAGTTGCAAAAGTTTTGGAATGCTGTCCTGCACGACTCTCTGAAATTCAACTTTTGCGATGATACGAATTGCTATTTTTTTGCAATTTGAACACCCTCAGGAAATTATTGCCTGTGCAGGGCCCCCCACAACACCACTCCATAGGAAAGGGTTGAGAGTGAATTAGCCCATAATATGCCGCAATCAATACCTGGACTGGGGCTACGAAGTACCGGGCCCAAAGGACCTCAAAACATATATTCCTGAGGACAGATTTGGCACAACATGGTCATATGTGATTATTCCATGGTCAACCCTCGGTCGAGGAGTTATTCCAAGGAATTTTGAGGAGTAGACTTCTTCCAATATGGGAATCTGCCAACATGACGGCTGACCCACACTATTGGGAGTCCATTGGACTGCGGGTTCAGTGCGAAAATTTAGCACGTTGGATTTCGAAAGAATTCGTTATGAAGGTTGAGGCTATTGAAATACTTGCACACAATTGTTTCTTTTTGATATTACAAAGGTTTGTAGCTCCAAACCTTCTTGTGTGTTATCTCTGAAACACGGAGTGAGTCGTGTCATCAGCATACTGCACCAATTTTACCATGCAGCAGCGGATTGAATGTTACGTCATTGACGTACAACAGGAAAAGGATTGGGGCTGAGTATAGAGCCCTGAGGGACTCCATAATCTCAGTTGAATTGGGTTTTAGAAAGTTGGTTTTTTGATATCTGGACCACTTGAGTTTACTCTGACCTTAAAAATGATTTAAGCCATAGATGAGCAGGCACACCTCGGATTGCCCATGAGAATGTAGTGTGTCAAGCAGTATTTCATGGTTCAAACGCAGTCGAATGCTTTAGACAGGTCTAGGAAAACACATCTTCAATGTGTGATCCTGACGTTTCTAGTCCCTCTACAACCATATCAACCAGGACTCACCACTGCGTCTTATCGTAGATTTATTTTTTCCTGAATCCGAAACGAATTGGCGTGTTCAGAAAGATGAGTTGTTTTTATTTAAAGAAATAAAGCATTCTCGTTAGAAAAAGTTTTTCAAAATTATTTTGGCTCTAATACAGACAAAATTGAGGACCGCGGACGGGGGGCGATAGTTATTTATTGAACAGGGGTTTTCTTTCTTGGAAAATTGGATGCACTTTTGCAATTTTTAGGAGAGAGGGAATAAAACTCCTGAGTTAAAACGACAAAATTGAACCAATTGAGTCCAGTGGTTTCACGATATGCTTTGAGCATTTCTTTTTATTAACCACATGGATCTCTGATTCTAGATCATTTGATTTTTTAGCTGGTAAATTGTTGAATGATTTTATATTCGAAGCTCTTCTCTTCCTCCAACTACAGGATAGCTCAGAGAGCCATTGAGGGCTGTTGGACTCTGTCTGCCGCGTGGGATTCCCCTGTGGCAGCGATGCGACGAGGTGGCCCCGTCCCACAAGCGCACTCTACGGCTCAGCGCCAAAAAAATCCGGTTAAACTCGTCGGGCAACCCTAGAAGCATCACTCACTAGGGGTGTCCCCCATTTATGAGAGAGACTGTGATTTGCTTGGATTCGTGATGTTTACTTTTTAATGATGCCCCATACAGTTTTAGAAAACTTTTTTGAATAAATAATTGATTTCGAGACATCATACGCTTTTGCAGCTTGGATCACCTTTCTATAAATTCTTTTATAATTTCGAAAAAAAAATTTTGAACTGTTCATTTGGCGTTTTTCTGTTTATTTCGGATAAAAACTTGAGTTTCTCTCTCGAAACCAAAATGCCTTTAGTGATCCAAGTATTATTTACCTTCTTAGGACGAGGTTTGATCATTTTTGTAGGGCAGCAGGTGTTTTATGATGGAAATTCAAACATTCATTGAAAATTTGAAACTGCTGCTCTACTGGATGTGAAGAATTTAAAAAATTCCACTTTTCTTTTGAAAGGGAAGAGTTGAGGAGAGCAATATTTTCTGGGCCTCGTGTCTCTTATTGTTTTGGTAATTCTTGGTTCATTCGCGATGTGTTTTCCACTAATGATAGCCTCTTGGCCGTAGTGGTCCCGAGATAGCTGTGTTGACCACCCGACACTGTGACATTTTCAACGTTTGTGATGATGTTATCAATAGCCGACTGTGTTGTAGCCGTCACTCTCGTTGGAGTTTTGACCAACAGTTCAAGGCCAAATGACCTCAGCATATCGACTAGTCGCTTGGTGGATGGATGATTGCTAGTCCATTGCATCCACGTTGAGATCTCCATACCATCAAGACGTAATCGTATTGATGGTTAGTTAAGTCAGGTCAGTGAGTAAACACTTCGAATTTTGAAAAAAACTGATCTTCATTTCCCACTGGAGGGAGACCCTGTAAAATCTCTATCACAATTAATGTTGACCTGTTTGAGTTAGAATTGTACTTTGAATCCCAACTGCTTCGAAATTTTTTTTCGCGGTCGTTTCTTTGATTGGAAATTTTGTGAAAACTAAATTTTGTCTCAGAAAAATTGCTACACCACCTCCTTTGGAGGTCTGGCGACAGTACGCTTCTGCCAATTTGTAATTTGGAATTTTGCATAGTTTCAAGGTTTTCGTTGTTAAAAACCGTTTTCGGTTACAACGAGTATATCTGATTTCAGCTCCTCACACATCAGCTGAATTTCATCCAATTTGTTGGTTGCGTACTGAGCGTTTTGGTGGAGTAGTCTTAGGGAACCTTGAACCATGTAATTTTTGGTTTGTCTGATTTTGCCGATTCTGGTCTGTCAATTTAGTCCTCTGCTGTAAAGTGGGCCCCCTAAAAAAACTGAATTTTCTTTTAAGTTAAGAATGTCTGGACTGGGGGAGCGTCTCACGGCGTCCGCGTAGGAGACATCCTGTATGTTAGCTGGCCGTTGAGGGGTGGTCGCCGACTCTTCTCGGGCAACAGCGGGCGTTTGGCATGCTGGCGGTGGAAGTAGCCCGTTGCTCGAGGATTCCCCCAAAGTCGCGGCTGCGCCTTCGTTTTCTGATGTTTGAGTGGCTGGTCTCATCGCCGCCACGATTCATCCCAGCCAGTAACCGCTTGCCCCGCCAGGAGAGATGTTGGCCGTGTCTCGTGAAATACCTACGGCTGATGTCATCGAAGTTTAACACTCTAATTGTTGTGTCTAACAGCCAGTTCCTCAATGTAGGCATTCACGAGCACGGTCTGATAGTGGACAGGGTGGGTCGGGTCCAGATCGTGGCGATGCGGCAGTGTGGTGAGGATGATCTCGGTGCTGGAAGATCCAGCAGCGATGTACACACCCTCCAGATGGCGGAAAATATTTCGCTGCCCGCCGAACGCCAGGTCGTTAAGTGCCCGGCCATCAGCACCTCGCAGCAGGGCCGGGGCTCAGATGCCGTTCGAGCTGGTCTCACAATATCCAGAAACCGGCCGCCGGGAACACAGACGTCGCTCACGCGCGGTTTGCAGGGCCGATCTGTTTCCTCACGAGTCCAGCGATGTGGCGAGCGTGGCTATCCCCTCGAACAGTTATGGACTTAAACTGTACGTTGCGTGTAGGGGTTTTTGGAGCTTGCCATGATTTTTTAGAGGTTTTTTTTAAGGTCAATTGGATAATATTGCGTTTTTTTTCATTTTAGAGAAAGATTCACATTTTTGGTTGAGTTACATTTTTGGTTGTGACATAACCACTGATGAAGTCATGCAAGCTTACACATCCGTGTCCGCTCGGGAACGACCAACGACGTGCGCCAACTCACAGCCCTTGGCCGCTTTCGTTATTGACGCTTAGGGCCACTCTCCGACAACAATATGTGAGAGTCAACTGATGAAGTCATGCACGCTTACACATCCGTGTCCGCTCGGGAACGACCAACGACGTGCACCAACTCACAGCCCTTGGCCGCTTTCGTTATTGACGCTTAGGGCCACTCTCCGACAACAATATGTGAGAGTCAACTGATGAAGTCATGCACGCTTACACATCCGTGTCCGCTCGGGAACGACCAACGACGTGCACCAACTCACAGCCCTTGGCCGCTTTTCGTTATTGACGCTTAGGGCCACTCTCCGACAACAATATGTGAGAGTCAACTGATGAAGTCATGCAAGCTTACACATCCATGTCCGCTCGGGAACGACCAAACGACGTGCACCAATTCGCAGCCCTTGGCCGCTTTCTGTTTATTGACGCGTAGCGCCACTCTCCGACAACAATGTGTGAGAGTCCAAACTGATGACGTCATGCACGCTTACACATCCGTGTCTGCTCGGGAACGACCGACGACGTGCACCAATTCGCAGCCCCTTGGCCGCTTTCGTTATTGACGCGTAGCGCCACTCTCCGACAACAATGTGTGAGAGTCAACTGATGACGTCATGCACGCGTGTAGATCCGTATCCACTCGGGAACGAACCAACGACGTGCGCCAATTCGCAGCCTTGGGCCGCTTTCGTTATTGACGCGTAGCGCCACTCTCCGACAACAATGTGTGAGTCTCTCATTTCATGTTCAAGTTTACGAAACTATACTTACGAAACTATAGCTTTTCCTCTGGTACACATAATTAATCGATCTTTTTCTGAGGGAATTTTTCCAGAAAATCTAAAGCTGTCTGTCATACGTCCCAATCCATAAAAAAGGCCAAAAAAAACTGAGATTTCTAATTACAGGCCAATCAGTCCTGCTCTCTTCTTTTGCTAAGGTGTTTGAGATGATCATTCTGGCAAAACTTCAATCGTTTACTTTGACTCTAATACTCTCTTGACTGCATCTCAGTTTGGTTTCAGAAAAGGGTTTTCAACTTCTAGCGCTGTCAATGATGTCATTGGTGCCGTGTTGGGAGCCTTGGATGGGTCGCAGTGTGTCGGTGCGATATACTGTGATCTGTCCAAGGCTTTCGACTGTGTCAACCATTCTGTTCTTTTGGGTAAACTTGAAAGATATGGCTTGAACGGTGCAGCTCTCTCACTCCTTTCCTCATATCTCTCTGAGAGAAAGCAGACAGTTTCTGTAACAAATAAAGGACAACTTCAAAGAGGTTGGTTGAGGACCAGCTCAGGAGTGCCTCAAGGCTCCGTACTTGGTCCTTTTTTATTTTCTATATATATAAACGACCTTCCTTCCAATATGAAATCAGACATTGTTTGCTATGCGGATGACACAACTGCTCTATCTTCTTGTCGTGATATTCACAGCCTCGAAATTATTATGAATACGATTCGTATGTCAGCTTGAAATAAGTGGTTTGAGTCAAATGGTACTCCTAATTGAATGAAGAAAAAAACTAAAATCAGTGGTTTTCTCACCCAACTTCTCGTGATATAAGCGGGATTTGTCAGCGTAAATGGTATACAAAACCCAATCAGAGTTCTGACTGCCTCCTCTTCTTGGTGTTGTTCATTGATTACAAGCTCAATCTGGATCCTAAACAATATAGATACGCTATGCTCAAAAGCTGTCTTTCAATTACCCTTCTGTCTTTTCAGAGATTTTAATGCCTGCAGTTGGTAAAGAAAAACTAATCTGTTCAAAATTTACTAATCCGCTTATGTATACAGTAGACGTGAAAATATCGCTATTCGGATTCTGGGGATCTATCTAAGTGAAAATTTTAAGGGTATTTTTAGAATTTCCAAAAAAGAATTGTGTTTTCGCATTAAATGTCTGCAGC
>NW_025786798.1:0-69446 GCF_021130785.1 Homalodisca vitripennis
TTGTTGTGGCCTTTCGAGCGCAAAGGGTTAGTGTTTTATTGAGTTGTAAACCATTCAGTATTTTATAACTTTAATTGCATTTAACAATACTAAAACTTTAATGTATCAACGTGTTTTGTGTCTTTGTAACCACATTGTTTTCCATGTACAGTTGCTACTACTAAGAGGCTATGCGTTCAACCACACGGCAGGACTTTGAAACCGTTCGGCAGATGAAGGAGAAACTCTGTTACGTCGGCTACAAACATTGAGACTGAACAGAAACTGGCCCTGGAGACCACAGTGCTGGTGGAGCCTATACGGTGGAGTTAAGTTCTTGCAACTGGACGTCCAAAATGGTCACTCTGTTAAAAGAAAATTCCCCAACAATTACAAACCCTCACATGTTGGTACACGATTTTTAGTGTCAACAAGTAGATATTGAATATGGGGTTTTCTAGACCACTTTTGGGACAGTCAGAAAATCAATGTAAAATACTGTTCATTGAACCATAAACGAATCTATAAATCATGAACTAAAAATAAACGAATCTATAGCTGTTTGATTCTACTTTCTTAAGCTGAAACTTAGTCAAATATGCTTCGAATCAATCTATTGATCTCATATCTGCTTCTAATCTACGAAAATTCTGTAGTAAATATATTAAAATCTTAATGAAAAATCTTGGAAAAGTTAAAGAAAAAATTATTGAAAAAAATAGTATAAAGAATTTAAATTACCTCATACAAACCAATATAGTAATAAAAGTACTATTTTGTCCTATAACTATACTATTTTTTCAATAATTTTAAGTCTTAGTTTACAGATTTTTCTATAATAAATAGAAGAATCTATCACTGTTTCACCAGAAATTGTGCTGATTTCTGTCAAATTCAAGTAAAAATCATTACTTTTTCAAATTCATAGTTAAGAAATTTTCCCTATTTAAATGGAGAGGAAAAAGGTATCATGTCCATACTGCAAAAAAGATGTTTATTGAACATCATTACACCAGGCATTATAATTCAAAGAATCATCTGAAAAATAAAGATATTTATGAAAAAGAACTAAATTATTTGAGGAATTGGGCTAAAGAAAATCAAATTTGTAGATCATGAAAAGATGTACAATATAGAAAAATTTCCGAGAATTAAAGAAAAACTTTAAGGAAGATAAAAAAGATCTCAATCTATTTAAAGATGAAAAAATTCAATCAATCGCTGAAAAATTGTCCATAGAAACAAACGATAAAACTAAGTCTGAAATGATCGAAGAAATTGATAAAACTCTTAAAGTAAAATCCGAAAATATCATTGATGTAGAAGTTTTATCCTCAATACACGGTCTTTTCAAGCAATACATTTTAACAAACTTGAACGACAATTCCATGTCAATTTACAAATATCTTTCAATTATGCGGTCAGAAATTAAAAGTTTAATCGAGAAATTTCAAGAAAAATGTTAAAAAATATGAAGGGTTATCTCTCTTTGGAATGCGAATACGAACGAACTTTAGTAAACGGTGAACGACAAACTTGCCCAATGTACTTTACTATAAAAGCAGACGAAATCTTCGACGTAAACGACTTTATTACTAAGCAATTTAATAAATTAACACAATCGAGAACAGACAAATCATCCAAATAGAGGTTCTGGATGGACATTTAAAAGCTGTAAACAACTAGTTTTGAGCATTAATAAACACGAAATAATGAAACGCAGGATCATATATCGATTTACCACAAGAGATAAAGGTAAAAAAAAGCTTGTATAAATATCAAAAATAAAGATGATTATTGCTTTATTTATTCTATCCGATGTGCTATTGAAAAACCCGAGACACATGTTGACAGAGCAAAGCAATATGAAAAATTTGTAAATGACGAAATATTTTCGGGAATTTGAGTATCCAATTGTCTTTAAAGGATATACAATTATTTGAAAAACGAAGCCATAATTCCAAGTACAAATATCCAAAAATGTCTATAAATATCTATACTTATGATGAGAAATTTAACATTGTTCCGTTGCAAATTTCAGAAATTTATGACGCCGAGTTAGAAGTTGATTTATTGTATGTAAAACAAGAAGATAAATCTCATTATGTTTTGATAACCGATCTAAATAGATTAGTGAGTTCACAGTTATCTAAACATAAAGAAAGGAAATTTTTGTGTCGAAGATGTTTAAGCCATTTCTACAAATCTGGAGATTTAACAGATCATTAGAAATTTGCAAGCAACATGAAGTTTGCAAGCCAATTATGCCAGTTTCCTTGTCAAACGACAACATTTACTAATTATCAAAAGAAATTTTCTCATCCTTACGTTATTTATATGGATTTTGAAAAGCATATTAGAGAAGATTCCAACATGCCAAAAAACAATCCGCAAAAATCGACTACAACCAAGATTCAGAAGCATATTCCTTATGGTTTTACTCTATATTTAGTGTCGAATGTGACCTATCGCATGTACAAACCTATATGTTATAGAGCAAAAAATGAAGACGATTTGCCTAATGTTGCTGCAAAATTGTTTGAAAGAGCTCAATAAAATATCAAAATACATAGCTAAAAAGTATAATTCTAAGAACAAAAAACCTATGAAATTGACCGAAGAAGAAGAATTAGCGTACCAAAAATTCTAGTCTTTGTCATATTTGTGAATGTGAGGGTTTTGATAATCAAACAAGAAAAAAAGTACGAGATCATTGTCATTTAACAGGTAAATTTAGAGGTTCAGCTCATTTATTCTTGTAACTTGAATCTCAAATTTCCTCAAAATATTCCAGTTTTCCTGTCACAATATGAGTAAACTACGATACTCATTTGTACATAAAAGAATTGGCTAAACAATATGGAAATGTTGATTTGATCGCAAACACAGATGAAAAATATATAAATTATTCAGTAAATTCAGGATATGGGTATGAGTTTGAAGATGATAAACCAAGAAAGTTCATCAAGTTTTTCATTCGTAGATACGTTCAGATTTATGGCCTCGTCTATAGAAAAGTTAGCTAAAAATCTAAAGAAAGAAGACTTCAAAACATACAAAATCATTTTATACAAGATGGACGAATATTGAACGCAATTCTAGATAGACAACCAAATGACGAAGAAGAAATTCTTTAAAATTCTATCTGGAAAAGGCATATTTCCTTACGAATTTATCGATAGTATTGAAAAACTTTGATTACACAGAACAGCTGAAAATTCAAGATTTCTATTCACTATTGACAGACGAGAGCATATCTGAGAAAGATTATCAACACTACTTGAGCGTTTGGAACAAATTAAAAGAGAAAAATCTTGGAAATTACTCTGATTTGTACAATATCCAAGATGTTTTATTGCTTGCTGATATATTTGAAAATTTCAGAAATATTTGCTTAAATTGCTATAAACTTGATCCAGCACATTATCTAACAGCTCCAAGCCTCGCATGGGATGCTATGTTAAAATTAACGGAAAATAGAATTACAATTGATTAGTGATTATAATATGTATTTGATGATTGAAAAAGGCATTCGTGGAGGTATTTCTCAATGTATTAAGCGATATGTTAAAGCAAATAACAAATATTTGAACAGATTTCGATAAGACAAAGCCTGATAAAACTATTTACTTTATGTCGATGCAAACAACCTTTATGGTTACGGGCTTATGCAAAATTTACCATATAACGAAATCAAGTGGATGAATCCTAAAACATATACAAAAGAAGAGTGGCAAGAAACAATTTTAGAACTCACTGGCGACGAAGATTATGGCTATATTCTCGAAGTTGATCTAGGATATCCAACAAATTTACATGAACATCACAAGGATCTACCTCTTGCTCCCGAACATTATAAAAATAAAACTTTGCACAACTTTACTGGATAAAACTGAATACGTTGTTCATTCAAGAAATTTGAAATTCTATCTTGAACAAGGTATGATTTTGAAACATGTGAATAGAGTTATTGCATTTGATCAGAAGCCTTTTATGAAAAAGTACATTGATTTTAACACAAACATGAGAACCAAAGCTACAAGTGACTTTGAGAAAGATTTTTACAAGCTGATGAACAACTCAGTTTTTGGAAAATCTATGGAAAATGTGCGAAATAGATGTGATATCAAAACTAGGAAATGAAGAATTTTCAATGAAACAAGCTAAGAAAACAAATTTCAAATGCTTTAATATCTTTGACGACAACTGTATAGCGAGTCACATGTTCAAACAAAAGGTTAAATTTAACAAACCGATCTACATAGGATTTTCAGTTCTTGACCTATCAAAATTGTTAATGTATGAGTTTTATTACGATAAATTAAAGAAGTTTGACCCAGATTTGAATCTGTGTTACATGGATACAGACAGTTATTTCCTAGAATTGAAACGAGATCCTTTTAAAATTATTAAAGAAAATATAGATGACTTTGATACAAGTGATTATCCAAAAGATCACGAATGTTTCACTACTAAAAATAAGAAGGTAATAGGGAAATTCAAAGATGAGTTAAATAGCGAAGTTTTAGAAGAATTTTTGTGGATTGAGATCGAAAATGTATATTCTTACAAATATCTAGGACAAAAATCCAGTTAGGTGTAAAGGAATTAAGAGAAGTGTTGTAAATAAAACAATAAATATCGAAAACTTGAAGAAATGTTTGTTCGAAGATAAAGAAGAATTTAGGGAGATGACAGTAATCAAAAGCTACAAACATGAGTTGTACACTGTTACTATAAACAAGTTAGCACTGAACGCTAAAGATGATAAGAGAATTTGTCCTAGAAAATAAGATCGATACAGTACCGTTATGGCTATAAAAATGAAGCAAAATGTGGTATACTAGACGAACTAAATAAACTTGGAAACTTTGATATGTAAATGGAAGATGATTTAATTCACTGTCACAAGTGTAAAAAGGAAAACGAAAAATATCGATGCTAAGATTGTTCAAACTCAAAACGGATTTGTATAGAATTGCAGCAAAATGTTCAAAATGTAAGACAAATAAGAGTAAATTTATAAAGAATCCTTATGAAAAACAAGTAAAGAAAAGAATCTAAGAATAAGGAAGAAATCGAGATTGAAGCTAGAGAAATTCATGCACCAGTACGAAAAAAGTTTAAAAAGAGAAAAATTATAACTTTAGGAATTGACGATTTATGGGCAGCAGATTTAGTTATAATGTCTAATTATTCAGATCAAAATGATGGATTTAAGTATATGTTAAATGTTATTGATACTTTCTCAATAATATGCTTGGTCAAGAGCTATCAAAAGGAAAAAACGGCAAGGATGTTTCAAAAGCTTTCGAAGATATAGTAAAAGATGCCATAAGGATCAATCACAAACCTCCAAAACCTACTTCATACAGATAAGGGTTTAGAGTTTAAAAATAAAGAATTTAATGATGTTTTGAGAAAATACGACATCAAGATTTATCATACTGAAAACGAAGAGAAATCAAGTATTGTAGAGAGATATAACAGAACTCAAAATGAGAGAATGAAAGTAATTTTTGAGATTAATAAAAACTTTAAATGGATCGATATTCTTCAAAAAATCGTAAACAATTATAACGATACAGTTCACAGCACAATCAAAATGAAGCCCAAAGTCGTAGATAAAGATGCAGAAAAGGAGTTATTAGAGGACCGTTTTTCAAGTTTGTACACACCAAATTTACGAATACTTGGTAAAAACTTCTTCTAAAAACCCAATCTTGAAAAAACATTTCTGCTATCTTCGTTTTTGGATTTCAGTATTAAAGAATATATGCCCGGTTCATTAATAAAAATAGTGTTTTTTTGAAAGTTTGAAGGTAAGAACGATTCGTTCCCCCCTTCTGAATCTATGTTATCGAAGCTTTTTTATATTTTTCTTTTAACGTGATCTCTAATCGCTTTCATCGTATTTTTAAATTCCAATATTTCTGCAATATCTTTTGCTTTAAACCAAAATTCATTATTATATATCCACAATTGTAAAGATATGTTTGTTTTCAAATCTAAGTTGATTATTTATTGGATCTACAACTGTCTCCATTTAGATAGAAAAGAAATTTAACTAGTAATTATTTATTTTGAGAATAAAGCCCAGATTCATTAATGAAAACAGTGTTTTTTTGAAAGTTTGAAGACGGGGGCGAATCACCCCTACCTTCAGAATGTATGTTTTCGAAGCTTTTTTTATATTTTGGGGTCCATTTTAATCCTTTTTCAATCTTAAATATATTGTTGTTTTACTCTCATTATTTAATAAATTTCCCTCAGAGTCTTGTATAGTTAGAACGATTTTTTGAATTCTTTTAATATTTTTTTCTAATTGGAATATAATCAATTTCATTCGGGTTTTCACTGATTTTTGATCCATAAGCAACATTTGGAAAAAAAGTGTACAAAATTTCAGATTCTTTGTGTAAATGTTCGGTATGATTTTCAAAAACTAGGTTCAACGAGATTACAATGTACTTCAATTACATCAAACGGTCTAAATTTTGGCGTTTTATTTCCTAAATATACCTGATTTGGCTCAATAGTTTCTTGAACAAACCCTAATAAATCTACAATAATTGCTGAAAACATTATTGTTTACTGGTGATTTTATTTGAATTTTATTAGAGAGATAATTTTTTTGCATTTTCAAACTTGTTTTCGTCAAAGTTTAAAGATTTATCTGATTGTTTGAATGTTTTCAGATAATTTTTAAGGGAATTTTTTATTTGATCGAAAGTATTAATATCCTTTGTTTAAACCATAATATTTTGTTATGTTCTTCTCACTAAATCCTATACAATAAGGAGAACTTTCACTAATATTTATTACAAAATTGTCAGAATAAAAACCGCTTAAACCGATGAAATAATTTGATTCTTCCTCCAAATGAATAGGATGTTCTAAGTTTAAAACTAATTTAGAGCTTTCTGAAGTCAACTTGAACAGCTTCATTTTCGCTATTTAAATGGAGAAATTTTTAAAGCAAAAAGATCAGATAAAAACTTCAAACGTTTGAAGAAAATAAGAAAGATCAACCAATCAGATTGTTAATTGTTGGTTCAAGTGGATGTGGAAAAACAAAACTTTATTATTGAATTTTATCTACAATAGGTTGATTCCTTATTCCAATTTGTATGTTTTTAGTAAATCTTTAGAAACAAGACGCATACAAAAAATTACAACAAAGATTCAAAAATATTGAGAAGAACTTAAGCAAAGAAATATCACATTTTTATAATGCTTCTGAGGACATAGTTCCGTTAAGCAAATGTAAACCCAATTCGTTAATCGTTTTTGATGATTGTATTTTGGAAAATCAGGACGTTATTAAGGAATATTTCGTAATGTCTCGTCACAAAAAACATATCTTGTATCTATCTTTCCCAATGCTTTTCAAAGGTTGATAAACAAAGTTATTTGAAATAATTTTGAATATGTTGTGTGTTTTTAAGCAAGACGATCACTATTCGAGAAAGATTTACAACAATTATGTGGGATCTGATATGAGTTTTAACCACTTTAATGAATTGTGTGATAAAATTTGGAAAGAAGACTATGGATTTTTTAACTATTAATCTAACTTTGAAGCCTAAAAAATGGAAAATATTTGAATAAATTTTCTAACATAAATGCTGCTCAATGGTATGACAAATCTACTTGATAAAATATTTGTTTACAATTATTTTTACATTATCTTTACTTTTTATTTACATTATGAAAATAACAGAAAAACGGTAAATCTGTTCACGTTCCACGTTCACGTTCATGTTTCACGTTCGTGTTTACGTTTTCACGTTCATGTTTTAAGTTCGTGTTTACGTTTCACGGTCACGTTTTACGTTTCGTGTTCACGTTTTACGTTCCACGTTCACGTTTCAAAATTTTTCTAATTAAATGGTGAACGTGGAACGTAAAAACGTGGAACACGAAACGTAAAACATGAACGTGAAACACGAACGTGAAAACGTAAACACGAACGTAAATCTGTTCACGTTCCACGTTCACGTTTCACGTTCATGTTTTACGTTTCGTGTTCACGTTTTTACGTTCCACGTTCACCATTTAATTAGAAAAATTTTGAAACGTGAACGTGGAACGTAAAAACGTGAACATGAAACGTAAAAACATGAACGTGAAACACGAACGTGAAACGTAAACACGAACGTAAAACATGAACGTGAAACGTAAACACGAACGTGAAACATGAACGTGAACGTGGAACGTGAACAGATTTACCGTTTTTTTTTCTGTTATTTTCATAATGTAAATAAAAAGGTAAAGATATAATGTATAAAAATAATTGTAACAAATATTTTATCAAGTAGATTTGTCATACCATTGAGCAGCATTTATGTTAGAAAATTTATTCAAATATTTTCCATTTTTAGGCTTCAAAGTTAGATTAATAGTTAAAAAATCCATAGTCTTCTTTCCAAATTTTATCACACAATTCATTAAAGTGGTTAAAAACTCATATCAGATCCCACATAATTGTTGTAAATCTTTCTCGAATAGTGATCGTCTTGCTTAAAAACACACAACATATTCAAATTATTTCTAATAACTTGTTTATCAACCTTTGAAAAGCATTGGGAAAGAGATTAGATACAAGATATGTTTTTGTGACGAGACATTACGAAATATTCCTTAATAACGTCCTGATTTTCCAAAATACAATCATCAAAAACGATTAACGAATTGGGTTTACATTTGCTTAACGGAACTATGTCCTCAGAAGCATTATAAAAATGTGATATTTCTTTGCTTAAGTTCTTCTCAATATTTTTGAATCTTTGTTGTAATTTTTTGTATGCGTCTTGTTCTAAAGATTTACTAAAAAACATACAAATTGGAATAAGGAATCAACCTATTGTAGATAAAATTCAATAATAAAGTTGTTTTTCCACATCCACTTGAACCAACAATTAACAATCTGATTGGTTGATCTTTCTTATTTTCTTCAAACGTTTGAAGTTTTATCTGATCTTTTTGCTTTAAAAATTTCTCCATTTAAATAGCGAAAATGAAGCTGTTCAAGTTGACTTCAGAAAGCTCTAAATTAGTTTTAAACTTAGAACATCCTATTCATTTGGAGGAAGAATCAAATTATTTCATCGGTTTAAGCGGTTTTTATTCTGACAATTTTGTAATAAATATTAGTGAAAGTTCTCCTTATTGTATAGGATTTAGTGAGAAGAACATAACAAAATATTATGGTTTTAAACAAAGGATATTATACTTTCGATCAAATAAAAAATTCCCTTAAAAATTATCTGAAAACATTCAAACAATCAGATAAATCTTTAAACTTTGACGAAAACAAGTTTGAAATGCAAAAAAATTATCTCTCTAATAAAATTCAAATAAAATCACCAGTAACAATAATGTTTTCAGCAATTATTGTAGATTTATTAGGGTTTGTTCAAGAAAACTATTGAGCCAAATCAGGTATATTTAGGAAATAAAACGCCAAAATTTAGGACCGTTTGATGTAATTGAAGTACATTGTAATCTCGTTGAACCTAGTTTTGAAAATCATACCGAACATTTACACAAAGAATCTGAAATTTTGTACACTTTTTTTCCAAATGTTGCTTATGGATCAAAAATCAGTGAAAACCCGAATGAAATTGATTATATTCCAATTAGAAAAAATATTAAAAGAATTCAAAAAATCGTTCTAACTATACAAGACTCTGAGGGAAATTTATTAAATAATGAGAGTAAAAACAACAATATATTTAAGATTGAAAAAGGATTAAAATGGACCCCAAAATATAAAAAAAGCTTCGAAAACATACATTCTGAAGGTAGGGGTGATTCGCCCCCGTCTTCAAACTTTCAAAAAAACACTGTTTTCATTAATGAATCTGGGCTTTATTCTCAAAATAAAAATTACTAGTTAAATTTCTTTTCTATCTAAATGGAGACAGTTGTAGATCCAATAAATAATCAACTTAGATTTGAAAACAAACATATCTTTACAATTGTGGATTATAATAATGAATTTTGGTTTAAAGCAAAAGATATTGCAGAAATATTGGAATTTAAAAATACGATGAAAGCGATTAGAGATCACGTTAAAGAAAAATATAAAAAAGCTTCGATAACATAGATTCAGAAGGGGGGAACGAATCGTTCTTACCTTCAAACTTTCAAATAAAACACTATTTTTATTAATGAACCGGGCATATATTCTTTAATACTGAAATCAAAAACGAAGATAGCAGAAATGTTTCAAGATTGGGTTTTAGAAGAAGTTTTACCAAGTATTCGTAAATTTGGTGTGTACAAACTTGAAAACGGTCTCTAATAACTCCTTTTCTGCATCTTTATCTACGACTTTGGGCTTCATTTTGATTGTGCTGTGAACTGTATCGTTATAATTGTTTACGATTTTTTGAAGAATATCGATCCATTTAAAGTTTTTATTAATCTCAAAAATTACTTTCATTCTCTCATTTTGAGTTCTGTTATATCTTCTCTACAATACTTGATTTCTCTTCGTTTTCAGTATGATAAATCTTGATGTCGTATTTTCTCAAAACATCATTAAATTCTTTATTTTTAAACTCTAAACCCTTATCTGTATGAAGTAGGTTTGGAGGTTTGTGATTGATCCTTATGGCATCTTTTACTATATCTTCGAAAGCTTTTGAAACATCCTTGCCGTTTTTTCTTTTGATAGCTCTTGACCAAGCATATTTTGAGAAAGTATCAATAACATTTAACATATACTTAAATCCATCATTTTGATCTGAATAATTAGGACATTATAACTAAATCTGCTGCCCATAAATCGTCAATTCCTAAAGTTATAATTTTTCTCTTTTTAAACTTTTTTCGTACTGGTGCATGAATTTCTCTAGCTTCAATCTCGATTTCTTCCTTATTCTTAGATTCTTTCTTTACTTGTTTTTCATAAGGATTCTTTATAAATTTACTCTTATTTGTCTTACATTTTGAACATTTTGCTGCAATTCTATACAATCCGTTTTGAGTTTGAACAATCTTAGCATCGATATTTTTCGTTTTCTTTTTACACTTGTGACAGTGAATTAAATCATCTTCCATTTACATATCAAAGTTTCCAAGTTTATTTAGTTCGTCTAGTATACCACATTTTGCTTCATTTTTATAGCCATACGGTACTGTATCGATCTTATTTTCTAGGACAATTCTCTTATCATCTTTAGCGTTCAGTGCTAACTTGTTTATAGTAACAGTGTACAAACTCATGTTTGTAGCTTTTGATTACTGTCATCTCCTAAATTCTTCTTTATCTTCGAACAAACATTTCTTCAAGTTTTCGATATTTATTGTTTTATTTACAACACTTCTCTTAATTCCTTTACACCTAACTGGATTTTTTGTCTAGATATTTGTAAGAATACATTTTCGATCTCAATCCACAAAATTCTTCTAAAACTTCGCTATTTAACTCATCTTTGAATTTCCCTATTACCTTCTTATTTTTAGTAGTGAAACATTCGTGATCTTTTGGGATAATCACTTGTATCAAAGTCATCTATATTTTCTTTAATAATTTTAAAAGGATCTCGTTTCAATTCTAGGAAATAACTGTCTGTATCCATGTAACACAGATTCAAATCTGGGTCAAACTTCTTTAATTTATCGTAATAAAAACTCATACATTAACAATTTTGATAGGTCAAGAACTGAAAATCCTATGTAGATCGGTTTGTTAAATTTAACCTTTTGTTTGAAACATGTGACTCGCTATACAGTTGTCGTCAAAGATATTAAAGCATTTGAAATTTGTTTTCTTAGCTTGTTTCATTGAAAATTCTTCATTTCCTAGTTTGATATCACATCTATTTCGCACATTTTCCATAGATTTTCCAAAAACTGAGTTGTTCATCAGCTTGTAAAAATCTTTCTCAAAGTCACTTGTAGCTTTGGTTCTCATGTTTGTGTTAAAATCAATGTACTTTTTCATAAAAGGCTTCTGATCAAATGCAATAACTCTATTCACATGTTTCAAAATCATACCTTGTTCAAGATAGAATTTCAAATTTCTTGAATGAACAACGTATTCAGTTTTATCCAGTAAAGTTGTGCAAAGTTTATTTTTATAATGTTCGGGAGCAAGAGGTAGATCCTTGTGATGTTCATGTAAATTTGTTGGATATCCTAGATCAACTTCGAGAATATAGCCATAATCTTCGTCGCCAGTGAGTTCTAAAATTGTTTCTTGCCACTCTTCTTTTTGTATATGTTTTAGGATTCATCCACTTGATTTCGTTATATGGTAAATTTTGCATAAGCCCGTAACCATAAAGGTTGTTTGCATCGACATAAAGTAAATAGTTTTCAGGCTTTGTCTTATCGAAATCTTTCAAATATTTGTTATTTGCTTTAACATATCGCTTAATACATTGAGAAATACCTCCACGGAATGCCCTTTTTCAATCATCAAATACATATTATAATCACTAATCAATTGTAATTCTATTTTCGTTAATTTTAACATAGCATCCCATGCGAGGCTTGGAGCTGTTAGATAATGTGCTGGATCAAGTTTATAGCAATTTAAGCAAATATTTCTGAAATTTTCAAAATATATCAGCAAGCAATAAAACATCTTGGATATTGTACAAATCAGAGTAATTTCCAAGATTTTTCTCTTTTAATTTGTTCCAAACGCTCAAGTAGTGTTGATAATCTTTCTCAGATATGCTCTCGTCTGTCAATAGTGAATAGAAATCTTGAATTTTCAGCTGTTCTGTGTAATCAAGTTTTTCAATACTATCGATAAATTCGTAAGGAAATATGCCTTTTCCAGATAGAATTTTAAAGATTTCTTCTTCGTCATTTGGTTGTCTATCTAGAATTGCGTTCAATATTCGTCCATCTTGTATAAAATGATTTGTATGTTTGAAGTCTTCTTTCTTTAGATTTTTAGCTAACTTTTCTATAGACGAGGCCATAAAATCTGAACGTATCTACGAATGAAAACTTGATGAACTTTCTTGGTTTATCATCTTCAAACTCATACCCATATCCTGAATTTACTGAATAATTTATATATTTTTCATCTGTGTTTGCGATCAAATCAACATTTCCATTATTGTTTAGCCAATTCTTTTATGTACAAATGAGTATCGTAGTTACTCATATTGTGACAGAAAACTGGAATATTTTGAGGAAATTTGAGATTCAAGTTACAAGATAAATGAGCTGAACCTCTAAATTTACCTGTTGTTAAATGACAATGATCTCGTACTTTTTTTCTTGTTTGATTATCAAAACCCTCACATTCACAAATATGACAAAGACTAGAATTTTGGTACGCTAATTCTTCTTCTTCGGTCAATTTCATAGGTTTTTTGTTCTTAGAATTATACTTTTTAGCTATGTATTTTGATATTTTATTGAGCTCTTCAAACAATTTTGCAGCAACATTAGGCAAATCGTCTTCATTTTTTGCTCTATAACATATAGGTTTGTACATGCGATAGGTCACATTCGACACTAAATATAGAGTAAAACCATAAGGAATATGCTTCTGAATCTTGGTTGTAGTCGATTTTTGCGGATTGTTTTTGCATGTTGGAATCTTCTCTAATATGCTTTCAAAATCCATATAAATAACGTAAGGATGAGAAAATTTCTTTTGATAATTAGTAAATGTTGTCGTTTGACAAGGAAACGGCCATAATTGGCTTGCAAACTTCATGTTGCTTGCAAATTTCTAATGATCTGTTAAATCTCCAGATTTGTAGAAATGGCTTAAACATCTTCGACACAAAAATTTCCTTTCTTTATGTTTAGATAACTGTGAACTCACTAATCTATTTAGATCGGTTATCAAAACATAATGAGATTTATCTTCTTGTTTTACATACAATAAATCAACTTCTAACTCGGCGTCATAAATTTCTGAAATTTGCAACGGAACAATGTTAAATTTCTCATCATAAGTATAGATATTTATAGACATTTTTGGATATTTGTACTTGGAATTATGGCTTCGTTTTTCAAATAATTGTATATCCTTTAAAGACATTGGATACTCAAATTCCGAAAATATTTCGTCATTTACAAATTTTTCATATTGCTTTGCTCTGTCAACATGTGTCTCGGGTTTTTCAATAGCACATCGGATAGAATAAATAAAGCAATAATCATCTTTATTTTTGATATTTATACAAGCTTTTTTTACCTTTATCTCTTGTGGTAAATCGATATATGATCCTGCGTTCATTATTTCGTGTTTATTAATGCTCAAAACTAGTTGTTTACAGCTTTTAAATGTCCATCCAGAACCTCTATTTGGATGATTTGTCTGTTCTCGATGTGTTTAATTTATTAAATTGCTTAGTAATAAAGTCGTTTACGTCGAAGATTTCGTCTGCTTTTATAGTAAAGTACATTGGGCAAGTTTGTCGTTCACCGTTTACTAAAGTTCGTTCGTATTCGCATTCCAAAGAGAGATAACCCTTCATATTTTTAACATTTTCTTGAAATTTCTCGATTAAACTTTTAATTTCTGACCGCATAATTGAAAGATATTTGTAAATTGACATGGAATTGTCGTTCAAGTTTGTTAAAATGTATTGCTTGAAAAGACCGTGTATTGAGGATAAAACTTCTACATCAATGATATTTTCGGATTTTACTTTAAGAGTTTTATCAATTTCTTCGATCATTTCAGACTTAGTTTTATCGTTTGTTTCTATGGACAATTTTTCAGCGATTGATTGAATTTTTTCATCTTTAAATAGATTGAGATCTTTTTTATCTTCCTTAAAGTTTTTCTTTAATTCTCGTAATTTTTCTATATTGTACATCTTTTCATTGATCTACAATTTGATTTTCTTTAGCCCAATTCCTCAAATAATTTAGTTCTTTTTCATAAATATCTTTATTTTTCAGATGATTCTTTGAATTATAATGCCTGGTGTAATGATGTTCAAAAACATCTTTTTTGCAGTATGGACATGATACCTTTTTCCTCTCCATTTAAATAGGGAAAATTTCTTAACTATGAATTTGAAAAAGTAATGATTTTTACTTGAATTTGACAGAAATCAGCACAATTTCTGGTGAAACAGTGATAGATTCTTCTATTTATTATAGAAAAATCTGTAAACTAAGACTTAAAAATTATTGAAAAAAATAGTATAGTTATAGGACAAAATAGTAACTTTTATTACTATATTGGTTTGTATGAGGTAATTTAAATTCTTTATACTATTTTTTCAATAATTTTTTTCTTTAACTTTTCCAAGATTTTTCATTAAGATTTTAATATATTTACTACAGAATTTTCGTAGATTAGAAGCAGATATGAGATCAATAGATTGATTCGAAGCATATTTGACTAAGTTTCAGCTTAAGAAAGTAGAATCAAACAGCTATAGATTCGTTTATTTTTAGTTCATGATTTATAGATTCGTTTATGGTTCAATGAACAGTATTTTACATTGATTTTCTGACTGTCCCAAAAGTGGTCTAGAAACCCCATATTCATATCTACTTCAACAAATTTACATTAGAATAACAATATATAATAAAGTCTGTTGCAATAAATTCAATGTTATCGAGGGAGGAATACAATATTTGTATATTTACGTCACAGTATTATTGACAAAGGAGAAAAATATATTGTTACGTATAATTTGGTGGTTCCTACAATAAAAAGGCTATTCAGAAAGTAAGGAACGTATTGGAATTAAAAGAAAACCATAAAAGTGCCACTCAGCGTGTTGTCAAAACGCTGTTTTGCTAGACAGGTCTTCATTTTCGGGAACAAGTGAAAATCCATGAACACCATGACTGTGGTAGGCCTCCAAAAACGTCAAAGCTGCCCTCATTTGCTATTCTTTATGGTGATCTTTAAACATTTTTGGCATCGATCTTGCACAAAATTTGTGGTAGCCTAGCTTCTGCGAGAAAAAGTCAAACAATAAAGTCCGTGATGAAACTTGTGGGAAAAAACATAGAGAAAGCTCAGTCATTGTAAAAGGCGGTTTTCATGAATCTTTTCGTCATCTTTGGCGACCAGATCAACAGTCACCAATGCTCGAACGTCCACTCTTCTCTTGATCATGAATGTTTGTTCTGCCATTTTAAAACTGAATGCACCATTTATCCATTACATTGTTCTCGTACATTTCACATAGTTTCCAATTAATTTCTAATGGTTTTAAATTTTCTGCTAAAAAAGAACAAATCCCAGACCGCACTTCAAAACAGTTGATTTTTGATTGCAGCACACATTTTAAATTTGAATGATAAAAAACTGGGTAGTGTGGCAATATTCCCGTTGTTACGGCAAGACACTGACTGAGGTGCCGAGCATGAGCACGTCTAGCGACGACTTTCTGAATAGCCCTCGTATTTGGTTCATTATTTGGTCAATTGATTTGATAATCATCTAGTTGCTTGATCTTTACTTATATTATTTATAAATGTAGCAATGAAGACCTGTTTTTTTTTTTTATTTCAGTTACCAGATGGTCGGGTTATCAAGCTCGGTGGAGAGAGGTTTGAAGCCCCACCGGAAGCTCTCTTTCAGCCGCATCTCATTGATGTGGAGGGTCAAGGTGAGTTTTGTACTCGTTTTGTAATACTTAACCCTATGCACTTCACGAGGACACTTGCTGATTCTCTCACTCATCTCAAATTAAATCTTAGGTAGTTATTCTCTCAGCTTGCCGGGCTGACTGAGTTCACTCTGCAATTGCGTAACCAAGTTTCAGCAGGAGGCATGTAGCTATGTGCCTAAGTTTTAGTCATGCATAAAAACATTGGTCAGCAAGCAGGAAAGATAAGTGGTGGCAGTGCCAATCCTTGCCATCTCCCCCACTGGCCAAGGTCACGATAACGGTTTTACGCCTCCTACTGATTTGTATTAAAACGACAGTATACGGGCTTCGGCCTCTTAAATAACTGGGATTTAAAAGCAAACACTCACAAATGTTTATCAGCTTTAAGTTTCAAAAATTGTATTACTTTACTTTTGTTAGTACTAGTTGCATTGTTATTGTTTTCTTGTAAATGTACCAAGCAATATGTAATTTTAGCTGTCATTTTCCCTAATTTGAAAGTATTTGTAATATGGAAATACAATCAGTCTCAGTTAGGTTGTATAATTCAATTTAATTAATTTCTTTGCTATAATCTTCTGTAAAATGGTAAAAACCGTTGGAAATAAATAAATAAATTAGGTCTCAGATATCAATAGAGTATAAAATAATTTTTAAATTTTGATGTTTGGCTTCACCAAATGCACTAGTATTTCAATAAATTGATACGATACTCATATGGCAGTGGCATTGGCAATCAAATTTAAAAAACCCAAACAATATTTGCTATGTTATGTGCTGCAAATAGTGAAATATTCCTTTAGTTCCTTATTTGGCCAAGAGATTGCAGCACTTTCCAGCACCGCCAGGATAAGAATTGAATATTATTACTGAGTGATACGGTGGACCACACGTAGTGGCCTGATGAGCTGAACGGGAAAAAACGTCAAGGGACGTAAGAGTAGCCTGGAGATGTTGATGGAAAGGTCATTGTCAATGTCTCTGAGCTGACTCAGAGAACAGCTATGACTAGTTGATGAGCACAATAGGTTTAATATGTTGATAGAATAGAATCTCTGGCTGGAAAAGTGGTGGGATACATTGATGCTATACAAGGTGCGGTGCTCAAATGTCCCCCCTCCCCCTCCCTGGACATTTGTCAGTGATACATCAAGAGCACTTGTGTGTCCATTGTGCAGTAAATGTGTTAAACATATATTTTTAATTAAAGAGTGTTGTTTGGATTTAAGTACAATGGTATTTGTCATTACTAAAATTCACCCACAGCTTTGTAAGTTTGTTTGGATACAATAAAGTAACTTTTTTAAATAAATTGATACAACGAAGAATATATCAGTCTTATCAACGAATCCAACAAAGTAGCTTGATAAAATGGTGTATGATTTTCTTTTTATTTACAAATCTGTTTATGCTCGATTTTCTTATTGCTTTCATGGTCAATGCAGATAGATTAGAACATTATTTTTACCTTCAATTTTGACCTTTTGACTCCAAAAATATCAATGCAGCTCTTCCTTGGAACAAGAAGAACCTATATACCAAGTATGAAGTCTGTAGGATGTTTCTATCAAGTGTTATCACACGGACGGGTAGACCAGACACAATTTTAAGAAGGTCTTGTCCAATCTTTAAAGGAAAACCAGACCTGTAGAATAGTCCGTTAATTAATCCAGCTACTTATAAGAATGAAAAAAGCCACTCTTTTGAGCTTGATCTAATCCATTAGCGTATAGTGTATTGGTGGAACCGTTTAATTTGGTTCCTGCATAACCCATTTCTAACTATACAAAACTGTTCTGATTCTTAAAACAAGAATTCTTGAACTTAGTGCCCAACGTAGTTTATCCGATAGATTGCACTGCATTTCGCTAACATTTTATATATTTGAAGTTGTAACTGGTTTTCTGAGATGTTCATTTTAATGCCTTTATTTATAGATTTATGTGATCAATTTATTAGTTTATTTTTTTAAAGTCTATTTGGGTTTGTTTATTCAGATTTACTATATAAAGAAGAAAATATAATTTGAGAGTTAAGTATGCTATCAAAAAGTGTTTGCTTGATCATCTACTTAATTTTTGTAATACTTTAAATATGACAAAAATAAAGCATTTCACTTACAAACAGCTTGAATGCTATAATTTTCACAACCTTTAAGTTCAAAGTTTATCTGTTAGATTGCATATGCATTCACTTGTGATTGTGCTGCATTTCATCATACATTGTGGAAAATATCAAAATATTGAGTTGTCTAATGTGTGGTTTATGCTAAACTATATGTAGTAATGTATAAGATTATGGTATTAAAAATATCTACATAAAAATTATTCCTATTTTATGAATTATATAATACTTCATATATTTTATTACATTTGTGTAACTAAATATTAATTTATATGCAGTTTATTATCTAATTATTATTACACATGCCTACTTGGTTTTTGTGTTCAATTTTCATAAAAGAAGGAGAAAATTTAGTCAGAGCATTTTTTGTTGTAACAAAAATAATGTTTAGAATACGTATTTAATTTTTGTATTATTTTAGAAGGAAGAAATAGTGACCAATCGTCCTGAATAATATTTACTGTATAAAAACTATTCATTAATGGTTAAAAGCATTCATCATTTTATAATGTGCAATCTATTGTTATGAATAAAACATCTGAAACTTTATATTTTTAACCATGTATGGTATTTTAAAACCAAATATTGTATAAAATTTTGGATTTAAAATAGTACATTAACATATACAAACAAAATTTCAAATTCTGCCAGAATTGAAAATTGGGAACTGAAACATTTAGATGATTTTGAGAACAATAAGTTCACTAAGAAAACACATGAAATGTATTTTTGCAATTCAACTTCAAAACAATGTTAACCTAATCCAATCATTAATTTCTTATAAGTGTTAGATATTTTCTGAGTTGGAGTTTCTACCAAATCTACACGTTGAATACAGAATTTTTGTTTTTTTTTTTCCAGGAATAGCAGAGCTGGTGTTCAACACGATACAGGCGGCGCACATCGACATCCGAGCTGAGTTGTACAAACACATTGTGCTCTCGGGGGGCTCCACCATGTACCCGGGACTGCCCAGCCGGTTGGAGCGGGAGATCAAACAACTCTACCTGGAGCGCGTCTTGCGCAACGACATGGATAAGCTCAATGTGGGTAACCCAGATGTGAACGTTATTCTATTTTTGTTTTTATGGCATTTTTCTCTCTGTAACAATGCTTTTATAAAATAAAAAAATTAGATATTTTTTGTAATTTTTGTTTTTGCTTGTATGTGTTAAATAAAAATTAATTTTAAAATCTTGGGGTTTGGATTTGGTGCGTATTGGGTAAACAAATCAGTTATTATATTTATTTATTTACATGCAGTTACAAGTTAAAAAACCTAATTACAACAGAGTGGTACTAAAAAAGAGAGGATTGCGTGAGGGAATAGTAGAAAGAATAAAGAACCTGTACGCATATGTAAAAACAGGGTAAGAATTGAAGAAAAATATACAGATACTTTTAAAACAGAGAGGAGGAGTAAGGCAGGGAAGCATATTGTCACCTTTCCTTTTTCAATATTATAATGGATGAAATTATTCTAGAAGTACAAGGAAACAGAGGAGCAGAAGAACTTAAGACAATAGCATATGCGGGATGACATAATGATATGGGAAAATAGGGAAGAAGAGTTAGAACGAGAGTTAAACAAATGGGCAAAAGTGGCGAAGAAATATGGTTTAGAGATGAACATACAAAAATGTAAAGTAATGAAAGTAGAGAGAAGGGATGGAAATAACAAAGACGTGTTAGTTGAAGGAAAAAGACTTGAAAAGGTGAAGGAATTCTGTTATTTAGGAAGTATCATAACAGATAGGGGCACAATAAGAGAAGAGATAGGAAACAGAATATGGAAGAGTGGAAAGTTTTTCAATATGGTAAAGAAGATTGTGTGGAGTTTGGAACATTGGGAAAGAATCAAAAGTATTGATGTATAAATCTTATTTCCAACCAATTTTATTATATGGAGCAGAGACGTGGACGTGGACTAAAAATGATTTAAGCAGATTGCAAGCTGCAGAAATGAGATTTTTTAAGAGGGATAGAGAAGACTACAAGAAGAGATAGAATAAGGAACGAAATAACTAGAGAAAGATTGAAGGTAGTTTCACTGCAAGAGACAATGGAAGGAAGAAGAATACAGTGGATGGGGCATGTGAAGAGGATGGGAGATAATAGAATGCCTAGAATAGCACTGGAGAAGGAGGAAGGAGGAAGAAGACCAAGAGGAAGACCGAGAGGAAGATGGGGAGGACCAAGTGTGGAAAGACATAGAGAGAAGGGGACTACAGAAAATACAGGTGGATGAAGAGGAGACCTGGAACGATAGACTAAAGTGGAGGAGGCTGTGTACGACGACCCCGTGAGAACGGAAACGTCTGACGATGATGATGATGATGGTACTAAAAAACAAAAACTACCACTTGTAAGCAAGTAAAAAGTATTCATAACACAAACTATTAAACTCAAAACGACATATACAAATAGTATACATAAAAAAATCAACTAGCAATAAACAAGGATACAATCACTTTTATTAAATAGAATGAGAAACTATGTTATATAAGCTATGCCAAACTATGGTTTATATTATTATGCTTATAAATGTTTATGTATCAAGCACAGTTAAACATACCCTTCTGAATTCACTTAAAACTATTGTTAAAAATATCTTAATTTAAAGCCATTGAATTGTAAAGCCGCATCTTTGAGACTTTACAATTCTATGTGTGTATATATTTGAAGTTTCTTCATCTTTACAGTACATTTAAGAAGTAATATAAAAATGTGGCTCTTTCTTTTAGTGTATCTGCGCTTGATACTCGGTTATTTTAATAATTTTGCTGTATTAGTATTAAACTAATGTAATGGAAAAGATTACATTAATAACTGTAAAGATACGTTATGTTTTATATCACTTTTGTGAGGTGTTAACCCTTTGAGTGCCAAGTGTTTATTGAGTGGGTGTACTGAAAAGTGCCAGGTATTGTTTTATTGGGTGCACCTAAAAGTGCCAGCCCTTTTGAAGGCATTTTGCAAGGTTTCAGTAAAGAATTCACAGTTTGATTATTTAATAAGCTATCAACATATTTTTTTGTAATTTTTCTTTGAAAACTCTGCCTAATTAACATAAAATAATAAAGTTACCATAAAATTAAATTTAGGAATAAAAAAAAAACATGGAATTACGTCAAAAAATTCCAGAATTTAAATTTCATTTTTCAACCTAATTATCATTACCATAAAAAATCGTAATATCCTTTTCTTTGTCCGTATCACCGGAAAGGGTATTCAATTGTCTATAAATCTTGAAAAATTCTATATGACCTTCAATAATGAGTGAGTTTACAACATTTCAGAAATTAATGTCAGATTGTTTCCAGTAGCCATGTCAACCAAAAATGTTTATGTCAGTTCTAGATTGATTTTCGTTAAAGTAAATTGATCGGAGGTGTACTATAAAAAATTTATTTTGAAAAGAACAGTTCTTCACAAACAATATAATTTAATATTAGTTTTTAAAAATATTGTTTTTGATTTTTAGTGATTTTTTTTTTCGTGAACGTCCGGTAAAATCGGATGTTGGCATTCAAAGGGTTAAGTAGAAAAAAAATTTGACAAATTGCTAACAAGGTAGAAAACAAAATTAGTCACAAATAAAGAAACAAAGGATTTAGTTTATTTATACAAGTTTTGAAAAATCAGCCATTAGTTTTACGTAAAAAACACTAATGAAGACTAATGTACCACAAAACGTTACAAATATCAAGGCAACAATTTATTGGCTGGTAAATAGCTTTTCCCAGAGATTTTTATCACAGTTCTTTATCTCAATCAATTAAAATTCTTGTACCTTATTTTAAAGGCTCTGGTATTGTGTTAACAGAAGCTGAAGATCAGGATAGAAGATCCTCCAAGGCGGAAGGACATGGTATTCATCGGTGGGGCCGTCCTGGCCGAGGTAATGAAGGACAAACCCAACTTCTGGATCACCAACCAGGAGTACCAGGAAGAGGGCAAGAATGTGCTCAACAAACTCGGTCCACGTTCTGGTTAAATATCCTACCTCAAAAACGTTTTGTTTTGATATAAGTTAATATGTATATTTTTAAATATTTAAATTTTTTGTAAGACTTTGCATTTACTTAAGAGTTTTCAAAGTTTTTATACTGTTAAATAGGTTTATACTATAAAAAGTCATTTAATATAAGATTGATTCACTATGAGTTTAGCGAAATCGAACGTTTTTCTTTTTACCCGCTTTAAGACTTGCATTTTTATAGAAGCAGCATGATTATCGAGATGAAATGTATCAAGATAAATAATGGAATCGTGGTTGATAACAATTAGTTTTAAGACCGTTTCAATATAGTCTTTCTCTATCTTCATATTATAAATGAGTACAACTGTGAATATGATAAAAAATGGGTAGAAAAATTAAATACAAGTGATATTTCTCTATTAATCATTGTATAAATGACTTAAAGTGTACATAATATATAGTGGGTAGAAAAAGTAACAGATAAATTAATGATGGAATTCGAAGTCCAGCTTTGCAACAATGAAAGATAGGGATCTCGTGATAGATATTTTCAAAACAGATTAAACAGATTAAATAAGTTAAGGTGTTAATTTCGGTTAACAGCAGCCCTAACACTTGGCTTTCTTTGCCATATTGATGAGATTAGCAACATTTTTATTGACTGACAGATAAATTGACAGAAAATTCACCCACTAGTTTGATATAAAAATTCAACTACCAAATAAGACTAACAGATTTTTGAGGTTAGGAAAAGAGGATTTTGGTGCAAATGTTTTTTTTATAGATAATCCTCAAATAATTACACAAAATGTTAAAACTATTCTTCAAAAGTTTATATTTAGTTTATTGCCTTTGTTTGACTAGATATAAATATTTATTGTGATTTATTATCAAAAAATGTATTTATAAGTAAAGTTATATATTCCACACACAGATAAGTATTATCATAATTATTATTTTGTATAAGTTATCATTTAGTTTTATTTATAAATCTTTATTATTATTGTGAAATAAAATTAGCTCATTTTTTTAAAGATTGTAAAATATTACAATGTTTAGGAATAAATTGTGAGATATCCTGTTTGTATATTTATTTGTTTTTATTGATCCCATTTATATATTATTTGTAATTAATGGTTTTTACTAATTACACTGACTCTGACAAAGGCATGGTGTTATTGATCTTGGAAAGTGTTTCTTATTCAAGAAAAATCATTAAATGGTTTAAAATTTCAAAATATTGTAATGAAATGATTTGTTCAACCCTTTGACTACAGAATGTCACTTTGTCTAAAGTCAAAGGTTCTTTATTTATATACAAGTACAGAGATACTGTGCAAAGGCAATTAAAATTAATTATAACTTTTATAAAATAGTGGTGATTCCATGACATTAAAGTGTATGATGTGTCTTTATGTAAAACTTTTTAGTATAAATCCCTCGATTTTATTACTTTTGATACAAATTGGAAAGAAAAATACATCTGTTAACTTGTTCACGAGTGTGTACTCATATGATGTCGCCATGGTTATAAGAGTAAGCCATTTTCTAACCTCAAAGGAACAGATTTTATTGTCATTATTACTAGTCATAATAGAGACTCTATTTCCATACCAGTCGTTCCTTTGGGTTACAGTTTTTGACAAACTATTACAGGCATCAACCCCCTAACAGCCCTGACAGTGGAGGCATACAGACAACATTTTTGTTAGTCTTTCACATAACAAATTAGCCTTTTATTTAGCAGTTTCTTAGGAGGACGTACGCTTAACCTAAAACAATAAAACTGATCATTGACAACTCAAAAACACTGCAACATGAAAATTGGAATAAAGTATTCAATGAAAGAGATGTTGAAAGTCAAATCAATATCTTTGTATAGATAAAATTGGTTTATCAAAAAGGTAGTAATCAACAGATGAGAACTTCGAGATAATTTTATTTTACATATCAATTGCCCTCCAGAATGAATAGTTATAAACTAAAGAAGTTTGAACATAAAACTTATTGCTGCAGTAAAATTTTACTGTGTCACGGTCTTGATTGTTACTGTGGCCAACTCTTTGAGGGCAACCTTGAAAATCACCAATACTATTTTGTTATTATTTATTTATATTTTTTCCTGAAATTGAGGTAAACAAAACATGTTTACAAACTTCGAGTCAGATATTATTTAAATGACTGCGATATTTCTTTACTTTTATTGTGGACTTAAAAGTTTTTGTGAATATTTGATTAAAATACGTTATAGAACAAATTAAAATGTGTTATTTCATAACCTCAGATACCAAAAGGTTGAAAGTTTTCATTATTGTATTTTATAATTAGGTCAACTATAAAACACGTTTTGACAAGGTTTTAATTTTATATACCTCTTACACAATTTTAGTTCAAACAATAACGGAAAAGTGTAACAGTAGCAGCGAGTAAAATTTAGTCACTTTCAAGAATTATAATATTTCTAAATGGTAAAATCAGCAATCTAGAGGTTTTGTTAGTTTAAGAAGTTGGTATTCATCAACAACACAATTTTGAAGGAAACAGGATTTTTCCAGACATTTGCCATCGTTTAGTGAAACAAGAAATCAGTAACACTACGTTTCGAGATCTGCAATCTGATCTCTTCTTCTAGTACAGTAAATCTGTCAAAAAAAAGGTCTGTATTTGGGGCGACTTACCTAAGAGCTGTTTTTTGCGGAAATGGATAGAAAGGCATCCCAAAAGCTTAACTCCAAAAACTCGGGATGGTTTGTCAAGACGATTTTGAGAAAACTCAAAAAGTTTTTGGATTTGAAATATCTCGGAAATGGTTGGTTTTTTTTCGGAAAATTGTTGACAAAAACTTTTGGGGGCAATATTATCTACAACTTTTCTCATTGGGTCGATATGCTGCGATGAAAAGTACAATTAATAGATGGCGCTAAAGTACCTAAAAAGCGTTTTTTTTTTTTTTTATTTTTGACAGAGAAAAAATTTTTTTAACGCACAACTGTCAATGAGAAAGTTGTTCATCTCAAAAAGACCTATAAAATTGATACATAAATTTTTATTTTCCGACTTACCGTTTAGAAGTTATAGCGTGACAAACCTGTCACGCCGTAGATTTCCCATTGCTTCCGACGAGGGCGATGTTAGTTCGGGTACATAATAAATCATTACTCTAAACTGAACAAATAATCTTTTTGTGAGTAGTGAATTGTTATTATAAATTAATATTTATTAATATTATTATAAAAAATATATAATCCTGTGTGAATCAGTAAAAGACAGTATTTAATTTATTGCACATTGCTACTATTATTATTTTTATTTATTAGTATTATTAATATTTTTGTTATTCCTTTTTAATCTTCATGTATTATTTTTTAAAAAATTTTGTCTAATTAATTTGTCTTATTGGAAAGTTTAATTGTTTAAACACTTTATTAAAAAAATATAACATAATTTCATATATAAAAAAAATTTGTTATTAAATAAATAAGAACATTTTACTTGCAACAAAACACAATTTCCGCTTTATTAAATGTAAATTAAATTGCTATAAAATGTTAAGTGCAACCTTTGAAAATAGACGATCTTGAATAAAACTTTCATAAATATAATACATCATTTTTAAAGAATAAAATTGTGAATAAATCGTTACTAATTATATTCAGCAGCAATTTTTTATAAACATTCCATTTCAGCAAGAGAGATTTTACAGAACTACTACTTTATCTCTGTGTTTCATTGATAACAATTAATGAAATAACATGTAAAAAAAGAAATTGCTATGAATAAAAATTTAGTGAACACTAAATTTGCAAGAATAATTTACACTCAAGGCGCTCTTCAAAAAGTACTGCAAATGGAAATGCAATATTACCTTTCCAACTCTTTGGATTTTCGTCGTGCAGCTGCCTCAGCTGATCGTGTATCACTATATGCTTTGTAGCATTTGGGGTGTGCGTTGATAATTGAGTTATCTTTTAAAAAATTCTGCATCTCAACATCCGTTCGAATTGTCGATGCCTCAAGCAACGATTTTCGACCTATCGGTCCGACAGGGGGCACATTATTCGCAACACTTTTTTGCACTTGAAACAAACAGACATTTTTAGATCGTGAATATTGGAGTTTTCAATTCGACGTACGAGTTTTGACTAACCAGGTATGCATAGGCACAAAGGCCCCCTTTGCAGGCAGGTGTGCAAAGGTGGCGAAACAAAACCGGTTTACACATGCTGACATTGCTCTCGTCGGAAGCAATGGGAAATCTACGGCGTGACAGGTTTGTCACGATATAACTTCTAAACAGTAAGTCGGAAAATAAAAATTTATGTATCAATTTTATAGGTTTTTCTGAGATGAACAACTTTCTCATTGACAGTTGTGCGTTAAAAAAATTTTTTCTGTCAAGAATAAAAAAAAAAAACCGTTTTTTTTTGGTACTTTAGCGCCATCTATTAATTGTACTTTTTCATCGCAGCATATCTACCCAATGAGAAAAGTTGTAGATAATATTGCCCCCAACATTTTTTGTCCTCAACAATTTTCCGAAAAAAACCAACCATACAGATTGACTGTACTATTCAGGTAATTATGTATTAGGTTAGTTCTTTACCTGAAGAAGAGATCAGATTGCAGATCTCGAAACGTGTTACTGATTTCTTGTATCACTGAATGATGGCAAATGTCCGGAAAAATCCTGTTTCCTTCACAATCCTTCCATTGTCAAAAATAACCCTCAAACAAAGAACACAATTTTCTAACAAATGACTAATGCCAGCAATGTGAACTAGTTTAAGACTGAAGGTGTTCATTGTCTCGCCCGAAGCAAGGTCTGTAATATATATTTGTGAAGCCCCCGGGTCGCAGATGGACTCGTCATTCCGAAAAATGACTAATCATGAGTCTTGCATTTTACTATATTATGTCAGTTGTTATAGTTAAAGTATCAAAAACAATTAAAACATCTGAACTATGATACATTGTTTGACTATGAGTATACATTCAGTTTAAGTTTACCTTGGATACTTGTATCAAAGGGAGGGGGGGGGTAAAAATTCCCCTGGATACGCTTATGACAATCACCATAATACTATAAGCATGTTATCACAGTTTTCATGTAATACACTACAAGAACAAATTGTAAAAATTTACAAAACGTTTTAAACAACTTAAACCAAAGGTTGTTCTCAGTACTTTTTGGTTGTTATCAAACTTTTTTAATAATTAACAAAACTCTTTCATTCTAGTAAAATATAAATTTTTTGCAAATAACCCTTATTTTAGTTACAATGGTGCTACATTTTTCCCTTACCAAAGCGGGTGTTGCTTTTTTAACACGTTGGTTAAAAACTTAGTATCAAGTGTTACATCAGGAACTACAGATTTAATGATCTGCCGAACCATTAGGAACAGCAATAATTGTGAGCAGTTATTCTCTGATCTCCTTTTGAGTTTTAACAATGTGTGAGTCAGTACAAGCTGACAAAAATGCCCTATTGTAATAATAGGAAACAATTTGCGACACCAAATCAATTATTTCTATATTGTTGTTTTAATTTCAAAATAATTTACTTTATGGACTGTTCCCTTACTTTTACTGGAACCTTCATGCAGTAGGATCAAGAGAAAATACATCGAGCAGGATCTTGATCAAAAGAAAGTACATTGTGAAGCATCTTGGTTCTGTCGGATTTAAGCTGGGATAAACATCTTGACTTAGGCTTTACAGACCCTTAGGTCAAAGCAATCTTGAATTGGGGCCACAGTAGAGATTGGGATTAGCAAGATACAGCAATTGGGGATGTGCAGAGAAAATCCCTTTCATGAATAGACAAACATTTATCTGAGCTGTTTGGAATAAATGTGCAAAAGGAGCTTTGACTCTGCTTTTTCTGTTCAACATATTGTTGCAGACTTGTTTTACTCTCAGGTTTATAATAAATGTGCAAAAGATTTGATTCCTTGCTCTTTCAGTTCATCATATTTGTTGCATTATTTTTCCAGGAGGGTTAACTTGACCTTCTAATTGAATCTGTTCTGTGTAACGGAAACTCTTAAAATTCATGTACCATAAATTTCATAACATATCCTTCATTTGACACAGCAGAAATTAATTTATGAACTCCATAAACAAGCTGTTGATCCAGAATCCAAAACTTCACATAAAACTTTTCATTATATTCACAGTGAAAATATTATCCACTAGCCTACGATCGCCAAAACTACAACTAATAACCATAAAATCGGTTTGAATTAATGAATAAGTTCAACAAAATTCGCCACACCTCAATTCTTGATATAATTTTTCTTTTCAATGTTTTAAAAATGAACTAATTAGATGATTCAACAGAAAAATGTAGACTGACTGACAACTGAGATTAATTCAATGCTTCTCGAAAAAATTAAACTCAACTGTCCGAAACAAAACCTGTATCACATTCAATTGTATTTGACAAATTCATAAAAAAAACTTATGGCTGTTCAGTAATACAAGATACATTGTAAATCATTGTCATTGATTTATAACTTAAAAAATATTAAAAACTGATTAACCTAGATATAAGAATACTTATTTTATAATGCACGCCTGTATTAAAATCACCTTCAATAATAATTATTTGTACAATTACAGTATTAGAATCACACTTCATTCAGTTTGCAGTTATTTCAATTGAATGGTTTACAATGACCCAGCTGACCAAAATTAATCATTTTGATTTCAGATCGTCACACATAATTTTCAATCCTGACCAATTTATAAACGTCTAAACTCGTATCAGTATTTAATTGGATTTTGATATAATTTAGTTCACACTACCTAATTGTACCCCTTTCTCGAAGTGACATTAATTCAATTATAATCGACCACATAATCATATCATCGTTGCAGATACATCATCTAAATGACATCATACATTGTATCCAATTGGCTACAATTTGAGGAATCGGATTTATCATAGTCAGACGACAAGCAGCTTTCCACGTTATCAGCATTTGTGAGCTCATTCCTTTATCAATTGATTATTTCAAATTTAATAACTTTTAGATTTTTTCCATAAAAAAAATGTAATACTGAAGTCATAACTCATTTCACCTTTCAGCATTTCTGAGTTATATTAACCTTTCTTTATCAATATAAAAAACTAGCAGTTACCCACAGCTTCGCACACAATTTCGTAGGTTTTGTACCTGTATGACCACTTCTGGTTCAAGTGAATTATATTTCTGATACCAATGTCGAGTTTGCTTTGTTACTACAATCTCCAGTCTCATTATTTTTTCCCCATAGGATTTTGACTTGTTTTCTGATTAAGAAAATATGTATCACAGATCTAAGAAGCCTACTTCTGTCAAAAGACAACTAAGATTGGTTTTACAGTACTTCAATTTGTAGTAAAGTTAGATAGAAACTTTTGTCTTTTATATCTAATACTAAAAATCCACAGTTAAAAAAGTACTTTAATAATGACACTATTTACGTGTTTTGTTTCTTTGTAGAATGAAATTTTTTACATATTTTAGAACATTTAGAGCTGCAATTGGTACATTAGATTGAAATCAGTTCAGCGAACTTTCATCTAGCTTAGTTCTTGCCGACTGCTTTAAGTGGAGTAAATTCTGACGATCCTGTTTTAGGACATTTTCTAAGGTAGATGAATACGTACCTAATCAATGAAATCTAAAAACGGTGTGAAAACTAATTGCTTAGAGGATTTACACACTAAAATATAAACAAATTGAAAAAAATGGTTAAATTAATTAAACATGTGAGTGTGCTTTCATAAAACAATGGTTACAAAAAAAATATATGATTGACTCTCTTGTCAATAGAAAAAAATGCTGAAGTACTCTACTGTTGCTGGATCCCTTCATACAAATATGGAACTCTGCATTTCAAGAATCAAAGGTGGCAATACCAGATTCAACACTTGCACTAAGCAGAAATTGAGAAATTCATCCACAATACATTCTCAGCCATAACATAAAAATAATTGCATTAGCATAACAATTTGTGGCACTAGTATTTGTTGAGGTATTTTAATTTTACCTATATCTCAGCCAACAATTCAAGTTCACAGGTCAAACTGATACAATTTAAAGGCGAAAATAAAAGATCATGAATTTCAAAGCAATTATTTATTGCAAAATATTCTGTCTTCTTAAACGATGGTTTCACAAGTAAACTTCCCCCATCTTCCATAGTATAAATAAATTAAAGTGTACAGTTTTATATAGAGGGTAGAAAAAGTATATACAAAAAAAATTAAATACATCAAATTTTAATAATATTAAAAAATAACAAATATAAAAATGATGATGGAGCTTAGAGTTGAGCCTTGCCACAACCGAAGGCAAGGCGTCTTCTGGAAAGTTTTATAGATGTCCTTAAGCTCCATCTGGAACAAAAATAACAAATAATCATACATATGAAAAATCATTAAAAATGCCAAAGTTTCAGTTTGTTTTTTAATATCATTCTAAGTAAAATTTAGAATCACATTAAAAACTGTATTACAGACTAAAAAAATTCATTTGAAATACTTTTCAATTAACAATTAATTAGAATTAAGTTTATATAAGATAATAGTACGAAGTTACAAGAAATTTAATGCAGTGTTTTAAAATTATTTATATTTTCTGAAAAATTATTTTTAATGACTCTGCGAATTAAAAAAAAATTAACCAAAAACGATTACACCACCTTTATGTTATCAAAGAAATTATTTGACTTTTTTATGAACATGTTGGTATTCCTTAATGGTTTTATGACATAAAATGTTATACAAACCTTCAGCGATTTCTTATATTTTATGTCAGCCAATGCGTTGGATTGCTGCCAGTTAAAATTTCTCCTCGAGGAGGCCGTGCTTGAAAAACATCAGCACTGGTACGCTGTCTCCATCGATGTCCCTATACTCTAGTAAGGCCACCATGCCGTCAATATCCATAGACTCCCCTGCAACAGTTGTCGGTTCCTTAGTATTGTTAATGCTTCGAATTGTTACCATTAACACATTATGAAATTCTATTACGGAAAGATACGATTCTTCTTGATATATGTAAAGACTTGATTTAAAAGAGAATAATTCAAATTCATTAGCATAAAAATTAAGAACAACTAATGTGACAAAGTAAACTGGCTCTGTACAATTACCTCAGCCTGACTTTAAATATCCTCTCAAATATCACGGCATAAACAATAATGGTGAGTAAAAACAATTCATTTCTAAAATCTTTACGTCCCACCTTTCTGCTGAGGTGGATAAAAATCTCACAACGCATTTTAATGCTTCTAAATAAAATATTAAAATACAGGTTTTAGCGTGCATATCAGCGTGATGCCCACAGACCTCAGTGCACAAACCCTTGTTGAGTCAAATTAATACACAAATACAATTACACAAATTTAATACTAGAGCAATTTTTTGTTACAATTAATCGTTCACATTAGTGTTCACTGCATTTTATGCGAGACGCCTAAAATGTAAGTTGGCAATGTATGTTGCGCTTCACATATCAAAGCGAACCATTACAACACACAACTGTTTCTGTAGCATGTATAGCTTCCATTACTAGTGTATGTCAGTAGTGGATATTAGAACATGCACACGTACATTGCACTCACCTTAATACAAATATGTTAGCATATGGTAAAATATTTGAAACCCTTTGAGTGCCGTGGCAATTTAGGGGTAACATAGCAAAATAGGTAAAGCACTTATAGGGTTAATACAGTTTTATATCTAACAGCCAGCGTTTGCCGGATAATTCCAATGCAAATTGTACAGACTCAACAAGTTCAGGATATAACTAAGGTCACAACACATAGTGGTACTTTTCAAACATAATATAGTTTACACTCTGTGAGCAATTACCTGTAAAAAACTGTAGGTCCTTAAACCTTCCCAATATATCCTTCATTACTTTATTCATATTCGTCTTGAAGACGTCGACTTGGTCAGGATTGCTTTCTTGTAATTTTTCTACTAATCTGTAATAAATATGAAACAAACTTTAAAACTTCAAATTTATTAACTAAAGATCATAAATGTCCTATTAGCGAGAATTAAACCTTTTAGTGCCAGAGGTTAAAAAAAATCCATGTTGAAAAGTAGTTATTTTTCTGACTATGCTTATGAGCATTTAAGAAAAAAACGAAAGATTAATTCTTTTTAGAGAAAAAGCTTCTTTTTAATTCTTATTAAAGGTACATGAAATATCATAATAAAGAGCGTTTAAAAACAAACTAAAAATCATGTGTAATAACCTAATATTGTACCATTAAATTATAAACAAATAGTCAAGTGCTAGAAGTTTGTTTTGCTAAAAAAAACAAGGGTTTGGAAAAAAGGAAACTCAAAACGTAAACATAACCTTACTCAGGTAACTTTCTAACAAACTCTACAAGACTATCTTCGTGGTCACTCGGACGTAACACCAGCACAAACATCTTCTTAAGGTTTTCTTATGTAACTTTTGATCAGTTTTTGTATTAATTTTAATAACTAATATAACTTCAAAACACGTTTAACACTTTTAAAAATGATTAAAAACACACATTAATATATAACACAATATTACATAACAACCGCTCCGCCACTCGTCACGATGTGATCCAACTGAGTGTTGTATATTTAGTTATTTACGTCATCTAATAGCAGTATAAAGTAGAAATGATAGTTGAAAAGGTTAGTTCAGTTCATGTATTGGCCTTTGGTATGATATCAGCCAGTATGGGATAAGTTATATAGTGGTACTACATCTCATCTCATTCAGAAACTGCACTTTTCATGTAGGTACGTATCGCCTTGAAGCGAGCCCTGGCACTAAAAGGGTTAAAAACTGCAAATTCAAATCAATTCTTAGAACTAATCACACAAAATTGACTAAGCTTAACAAATTTATCTGATTAAGTTGAATTTTTAAGTAAGGGGACTTTTTAATTGAAAGGCATATTTTTGAAACCTTTCAATTACAAAAGTACCTTCCTTTAAAACCCATTATTTCTTTAAAATTAGACCAAACTTATAAAATAACTTATTTAGTGCATTCCTTACACAATTAACAATCTGGTCGACAGAAATTATTATTAACAAATTAAACTCATCTGTTTTCTTAAATTTTTGTTCGAGAAAACTGTTTTACTGTTGTAAGCTGTGTTACTAAATAAATATTACTTGTTTCAACATTACTTAAACACAATATTGATAGTATTAGCCTACAAAATGTATAACATTAAAATAATGTATCCCATTGTGAAAAATCTTACACTTTTCTACTTAGAAGTTTTTATACATTTAGTTAGCCTACAACATGTACAACCTTAAAATAATGTCTCCCATTATAAATATTCTATCATTTTTTTCTACTTAAAAGTGTATATAGATTTAATAGCACATTTTAATTAATTACCTGTTAAAAGTAAAACATTTTAATAAAAACATTAAAATTATTAAGCATACAAAATACTCCTCATAGCAAAATACTTATTTTTGAAACGTCCACAGAACACACATTACTTACTGAGTTGCAATTTGTATTCTGCACTATAGAAAATAACGTTATGATTACATGGCTTGTAATTTTTCGTCTAACCTAATAGAATTAATACTAAGATTATAACGAAACTCACTTCTTCATGTAGTCCTTCAGATACGCTGTGTAGGATTTTTTGTCTCCAAAGGCATAGGTTTCACACAGCCTGTGGTTCAGAACCACATCTACACCTGACTCAACTGCTTCATCTGTGCCTTCAGAGGCCTCTTCTGCTGACGGGTTGAACCCATCAATCTGAATGTCACCTTGCTTTCTCGTTACAAGCTGTCAAAACATTTAACACCATCATTCATGTCCTTTTTCACAGTTAAAAAGTTACAAATATAGAGGAAACTACTTAGTCAGCTTACTGGAAATGGAACCATTTTTAAATGATTGTTGTCTTTAATCCAATTTGATTCTTTCCCCAAAGAACAAACAAAATTAAAGGTCAGTATTTGGGTAATTTGACTTAACCCAAAGTCATTTACAGTATTAGCCATAATAAACAGTACTGAAACTGAACAGCTATAGTTGCCTTCTCGAGAATCAGCTGATTCAATTGTCGATTGTAGATTGTTGCCACGGCTTGGTGTTCAGTACTTCTTTACAACTATAAGGATGAGTATAATTAGAATTTCAATCTCTATCTGCTTTTGATGGATAGGCAAATTCATGTTTTATTTTCGTATACACTTTTATGTGTAAAAACTAGACTAGTCTTAACCCATTGCGAATCGTAATGTTTGGGCGCACAGGCACCAGCCGGCACGAATTAATTTACGGTTAGCGGCCGCACGATCAGCAATGGTGCGCCACATTGTATCGCTCGCTATTGCATACTAGGAAATTCAGCTGTGAAGGTATTCGTTCAGATGGAACATGGGCCTACTGGGGTAACCGTGATGTAGGAACGATAACACGCGAGCAAGGTTCCGGGGGTGGGTGGCAGGGATAATGTCTGAATCATAGTCTAAATAAAGCGATTACAACATCCGGGCCATTGTCTAGACTAAACCCGCCAACATGTACGTCTGAGTCGTTTAGTTCTGTGTCACTAACCTCAAAAGTATTATAATAACAACTGAGGAAAAACACCCAATCAGAAGTGCTAAAAAGCAGAGAGAGTAAAATCATATGAATGGTTTTTACTTCAACATACAACTGCGATCTGTAGGATATTTATAAAACTTTTGAAAAACTCTAAAACGTAGACCGTTGTTAAACACTCTTGGTTGACAAGTGAAGACGATCGCCCGATCTATCAGACATTAATAGAAACTATTTGAAGGGAAACTTAAAAGCAGACCGCTTTTGCGACATGAGCTCGTCATCGTGCCGTTAGGCCTGGCCGCTGCGTGACGAGCCCAGCTCGTCAGTGATCCGCAATGGGTTAACAGATCTCATTTTCGTCTCATAACATCAAAATACTTTAATCCATACAATTTTAAGAAAATTTAACATTAATTTTTGTAACCTTATTTCACACTGGGAAGAAGTGAAGATATTTTATATACAGGGGAAGAGAGTATATATATTAAAAATTTACAATTATTTATTATTTGAAATTATATTTCATGCACACAACCAAAACGAAATGATGTTAGCAATAAAAGCTTATCAGAAATTTAATACAAAACCCCCATTTAACCCTTTTACTGCCGGCCATTTTTTTATCGTACCAGTCAAAATTGCCAAGGGGGAAAATCGCTGTTGTGCATTCATTTACAAAAAATGCTGTATCTTTTTTTATTTTTCATTAGATTTGCATTAATTTTTACTTTATTTACTCGTATTTAAATGCTGTTTTTCAAGTAATAAAAAGAAATTTTAATTTGAAAACAAAACACATTATTTAATTTTAAAAATTATGTAAATAAAAAATAAATAAAAAAATAAAAATTGTGTTTGGCATCTGATAATTTATTTTTTAAATTATACTAAAATTTTGAGCATGATATCATTATAAACTAGAGCAATTGCTTAGAACATATACCAAATTTGAAGGTGCTACCTTGAAACATAGCTGCACTATGAGGATTTTCCCAAAACTGGTAGGCCTCCTCTAGGCCTACCAGTGGAAGTTGAAGGTAAACTTATCTGTGCCACATCCCCCTCACTATCTAATAACTCCTCATTATCTGATGGTAAGATAAAGTCAGGATCGTCATCAGTGTCATCCACATCACTTTGATTGTCATCAATAGCCCTAACACTAATATCAGAATCGTTCTCGGCATCTGAATCTGACAAATTCTGAAGGAAATTGTCACTCAGTTCGTCTTGCACTTGTACACCACCATCGACTAGACTGTTAATTATTGTTCCCTCACTCACAGGAGAGTTAGATGTAACTCTTTTACTCATTTTATCCTTGATCAACAAAAGTAACACTTCAAAAAAACTTTCGATAACATTGTAAACAACAACAATGAACGAAGATTTCAGTAATCTAACCCGATCATCTGGTTTTGACAGCTGTCTAGGTAGTTCGTCAATTCTAGTCAAAGACGACGAAAAATAGAAATCCAAAGTTCTTCAAATCTTTCATTATCCTTTCCTCCTAAACAACCAAAATACCGAATATTTCGGCATTTGAACATAACAGTAGCCAGTAACAATAAAAAAAACAGACGTCCGACATATCGGACGTTGGCGTTTTCGGCAAAAAATGCCGACGTCCGATATGTCGGACGTCGGCAGTAAAAGGGTTAACTATTCATCCACAACCAAAACTTGGCCTCAGCCTAAGGTATTTCCTCCCCTAAAATTCTAGCAATACTAGGCTAACAAATAAGGGCACGCAATATTGGCAAGCAAAAAATATATAAGAGTTTCAAGGGGTCGTGTTCTGGTCCTCTTGGAATGGAACAGAAATAGTACACGTTAATATAATATTGTCAGAATTAAAGTAAAACTTCAGAATACACAAAAAGAATTTACTTATTCTTTTTATTATTTTAGTCTCTACAAGTACTATCCAAACAGAAACACGCAAGAAAGACTAAATTTAAAGAATACGACTCTTTCCCTCATACAAAATTAAAAGCAAAAATTTGGGTAAGTTGTTTTGGGAAAAATGTTAATAGCTTTTTAATAATAATTCATATACATGTAGTAAAAGATATTTATGTAGCATTTCCCTTTTTGCCCCTTCCAGTTAAGAATGTCATCTTAAATAGCCAGTAGCAGAGATAACTACAATAGATAATAATTACTTCCTTAATCCTATAAAAAATTATTGTCTGAATAAATATTGTCATAGAGGGATAAACAAATTGTACAAGGTAAATTATTGGAGCCAGATAGATTATACTATTTTTAGTGCAAAATATGTTCAATGTTTACCTTTCCGTAGACTTCATACATGACTTCATCTACGAGCTTCATTTTATACGTATCTGAGAACATTTCGTCACCTGAAAAGAATAACAAGACAATATTATACTGTTAAGTAAAGAAACAATACAAACATGAGTTCTGATAATTTAGTATTTGTTTGACATTTCAAGTTGCTTCTATAAAAATAATATAAGGAGGCATTGAACCAAGCTAATATGACAATAACCATAGTGGCTATGAATTAGTGTTGTGTTTGTATAAATCAACACAAAATGTAATGTGCAGATGTTATTTCTGTATGTTTGAGTGTTCTGGTTTACTTCTAAATAATATGAACTGAATATCAGATAAAAAAATTCAATTCAATAGTGGTGAGCTTTTGACACGTATCCGCTAGTCTTCCTTGTTTACAGGCTCACAAATGAAGCATTTATAAATGAAAAGCACTTGAGGCTTAAGTGCATGGCAGTAGGCCACCCCAAGGGAAAAAAATAAAGATAGTTTATAAATGGGAATATTCCAGGGAACTTCCCGAAGGCTTTATAGGTCCCCAAAACAAGGGAATTTATGGAATAACTCATTTAAATGGGGTTTATTTTGTCTTAAAACAGTTTTGAAACCTAGGTTCTAAATGATCAATAGCAAAGCCTAATAATAAAAAATATAATGATATAATATTGGCAAAAACTTCCATCATGGAAGAAACTGAAAATGAGTTTGGACATGATAGATGCGATGGAAAATGAAGACGATGAAAACTAATTTTTAACACATAGCAACTAGCCTACACTCATTTACTGTGCATAATTTAATTGCCAAGTGTTTACAGATATGTGTTTATCTTGGAAGACCTGATCTGAACAAACTGTGAAGATATCAAATCTATTTTAAATAATCCTAATTATTAACATTGCAAATATTTAAATTTACAGTTTAATTTACAAGTTAAAATGACATATTAGTAATTTGGAATATTTTGCACTATTTTATAACAAATTTGCAAGAATTTGTAAATAGGTTTAAAAATTTGGTTCATTTCCTTTGATACTAGAAAACATAGTTGATAGTGATCCACCAAGCAATCATGTGGTATTCGATAACATTTAACGATGAAACACAAGTATCACAATTTTAAAATTCATGTGAAAGAATTAAGACATATATGATGTACATTTCTGAATATAACTTTCAGAATTGATTAAAATGTTCGGTACTTTGGGATTATACCGACCACACCAGTATGAAGAACAGAAAAATATAAATTTATAGAAACAAACATGATAGAACGAAAAAAAACTTTCATTACAAAATTACAAGCATTTCCAGGTATTGTTGTTGCTGTTATCTTATCTTTCTCGAGAATCCCGATTACGGAGAATCCTGGTTACGACAGGCCGCGCGGGATCACATGATTATTTAAGTTTTTTGCACGGTACATAATTGCCTTTCCATTACAATTTAATTTATATTTCTGATCAGCCCCTCTACAATTTAATATTTTACTGATAGGTACTATCTTGAGGGATGTTTTTCTTTCGTTGACATCAGCGCAGGGCAGCACCTTCAGTGCTGCCGAAGCCCGCGCTGATGGCCGGAGGCACTCACATTTTGGGTGGTGGAGTACATAAAGATGATGGTGAGTACATCAAGAATAAATACAAGTTTTGAGTGTTTTTTTTTTCAATAAAGAGTTTAGTTTTTGTTTGGTAATGTACGTTTTTGTTGAATTTTTTGTTTGGAGAAATGTAGGGGTAAAACACGGAAGTACAACAAAGCGAACCGCACCAGCTGAACAAGCAGTGAGACTGCAATCACGTTATCTACTAGACCGCTCGACTTTGACCTCTGTCTGAGGATGGGGAGGGGTTTGCGATAAGACAATTCCTGTTTTATATTGATGAAATATTGTTCTACGCTAATCTAGTAATCAGTAGAAGCAAAATGTCAAATAAATTCCCGGGAATTTATGAATTTTGGGAATATTCCCAGCAATGGTCGCTGGGAATTCTCCCCCCCCCCTCCACAAGTGTAAATTCCTGGAAATTTTAGATCACTAAACACAATTAACACATTTAACCAAATTTTCAACAAACAAAATAGTTAAAAACGCACATTAGTGTAATAAAATAAGTAAAACTAATGTGGCAATAACTTCCTAATTTCTTTTGAAGAACAATCTACAAACTAGTGAGTGAATTCGATCACAGAAAAATATCTTTTCCTACTAAAAAAAATTACATGGCAAACTCGTATTCTCAATCTAAATAAACACACCACCAGTAATAAATTATTTCCTCACATTTTAACTGCACACGTAATCCACACTCAACTGCATAACTTTCAAAAATTGAGAGTAATAGAGGTAATGTGTCCCAGTTGTTATCACAAAGGCAGTAAAGGCTATTGTACAGAATGGTTGTTGGTGCTGTAAGGAGCTGTTCTGACCACAAACCACTCTCTAAGTTATCAGTTGCTTATGAAAAATCATAGATAACAATAACCACAGTACAATAAATATAAAAAATGCAAAATGACATTTCCATTTCAATTTATAAAAAACATTATTATTTGTTATTTCCATCCCATAAAAAACGATGTATAGTCTCATTCAGGATGAATAGAGTATGTTTATAAAACAATAAAGAGTATAATAAAATCCAGCTGGACTGCAGTCTAACATACGGCTACCACGAAAATCTAATTAATGATATTCATGAGTGTCCAATTCTCTACATTCATTGTTATCTAAAACTACTGAAACCAAATTTCTAACCCGAATTATGTTTCAAACATTCATTGTTATCTAAAACTACTGAAACCCAAATTTCCAACCAAATTACGTTTCAAGTAGACTATTTCGAATTACAGTATAGTTTGGCTGATTATCTTAAAAAGTAATGACTTAATTATGAATAAAAAAAACTATCTAGGCCATGTACATTTACAATCTTAAAAAAAACAAAACAGTGTAACATTTAGTTACTTTTTACTATATTGAAGGGTAAATGTGTCGGCACAAATATCACATGAACATTAACCATGTTGTTCTTTTGGCCTTTACTCAAATACCATAAGCAGGATTTTACTTTGTTGAATTAATTTGAAAATATGATGTCTAACCAAATTACGTTACTAACTTGTAAGATTGTATTTTAGTGAAGCTATATTTTCATTTCTAAAAGAAATAAATATATTTGAGATAAGAAAATAATACTTTAGTTAAATTTTTATAACCACACAAAACAAAATTATAGCCAATCTGCAATAGTATTTCTATACATTCTGACACAAAGTCATAGTTGGTTTGGTTACAACTAAAATAGTTTTGATATTTCTAATCAATAATAATGATAGGGAATGTGGTAGTAGCCACTTATTATACTACAGCCAAATGATCTATATGGTATTTGAGTAATACTTAGTTACAAATAAAATGATGAAGAACACGTGTTATTTGTGTTGCAAGTTGTCAGACGAGTTTATCCTTAAAATAGTAAAAACTAAATGTTAAATTTTTTTATTCATTACATTGTACCAATACACAAATCCTAAAATTTAATAGATCATTACTTATTAGATATAAAAATAGATTAACTATACTACAATTTGAAGTATGTTAATGTAATTCAGTATAATATTATTATGGGGAGACTTTATATTATCGAACTTCTATGCATGTAAAAATTGCACACGATAAGAGTTAGAATAAATTTTTGTAACTAGAAGAATCTCGTACATTACAATTAACTATGGCCTAGATTTAGATAACAAAGAAACATTACAACATTTATAACTTGCCCAGCATGATAGCAATGAGTAACCGCATTTGTGAAATGGAGGAAAGAATTCTGTCCATGTGATACCAGGAGTCAAAACCCACATGTTGAAGCTACTTACACAAATCTTATCACTTGTGAGAAATATCTTATATACTTTCCTCATATTCGTCATTTTCAAAGTTTCAAAATAGTGGTTAGTTCTTGTTGTTTATCGTTTACATTAAAATTACTATAACTAATAAGTTGAAAGCATATGATTTTCATGCTATTAACCCTTTGGACGCCAACGCCCGGTTGATCGGACCGTCGAAGTCTAGTTGAAAAACGCCAACGTTCGTTCGATCGGACCGCTGAGGTCCGGGCGAAAAGCGCCAACGTCCGATTGCTCAGCCGTTTGAGAAAAACATCTTTTAAAAGTTATTTTTTAACTTGAAAAGTCTGTTTAAACTGTTTAGGACTATTTCAGAAGTATATAAGACTATCTGTAATCAATTTTGTTCAGTTTAGTGTCCACCCATTGTGTTTCTACACACATGTTAGAAGTGACGGGGACAAATGTATATATATTTGTAAATAATTATTTTGTTGACAAAGATTTTTCTTACTTCTTTGAAGAAAATCTATGATAATATAGACTTATAGTAGTGAGAAGATGCTCTCATTTTAATACTACGTAAATAAAAAAAACAAGCAAACATATTGTTTGTACTGTACAATTAATTCTAGTTATTGTACATTTTTTCTAATATCTACACTAATTAAAAGTATTTTTTGTGAAACTATTTTTCAACTTTCAATTCTGAATTTTTGTGAGCAGTCTTAGATATAATATATCTGTAACGAATAAAAATATCACCGTTAGGTAAAATTTTTTTTTTTTCGTAGGTACCGATATTTTGGCCTGAAGTGAAATTTGTAAGCTTATGTAAACAAATGTTTTTGGTTAGGCATTACCACATCATAAACAATGTAGTTCCATTCTAAATGCTATTTATATAACAACACTACCTATTAGATAGCGCATATAATTTCTTACAAATAAAAAAAATAAATATTCAATTAACATAAAAACTAAGGATAATACAGAGCAAAGGTTAATAGGTTACAAAAACGTCAAAACAAGGCTGGCGGTTTTGGCTAGTACAGTTGGTTCGGGCGCTAGCGTGATGGGTAGGGCGGCAGCCTTAGGGCGTTGGCGTCCAAAGGGTTAAATAAATTTTAATATCGAATTATCCCTCAGATAAAAACAATCAACCATTCAATAACAGCAATCGACTAACAAGTTTAGGCCGCTTATTAAAGTTTACCCATTTTTGTTCAGTATAACCATGAAGATAAATGATTTAATTGAGATGATGGCCGCTAATGCTGTAGCCAGATACTTGTTTAACGAGTAATGAAAACCATGCTACAGCAATGTTCTGATCTAAACTTCGATTTATTGTCCTGTGATACCTGAGCTGCATTATAATAAACAGCCACGATAATATTGTATCCATTTATATTCATGAGTAACTTGTAATACTGTTATTCTGTCAAATAACAATAGCTTCCAATTAATAATTATGAATATCTTTAGGCTATTTGTTTCCATTCAATAGTTCAATATTTCTAACTATTAGATAATTTAGTTGTCATGGTGGCCGCTTATTATAGGCTACTGCAACCCAAATTGAAAAAGAGCATATAGGTAACTAGGAAAGACTTACAAGCAGCCTACACACCAATGCTTTTGTGAAATGGATTGGATTAGCCCATGTGTTACCAAGGGGCAAACCCACATGTCATTAACTTTCATTGTCATTTAGGAATTCTCAAAAATGTTACTTCTTGCTGTGATTGTTGACATTAAAAATAATTCCTAATAATTTGGAATCATATATTTGGATAGATAAATTGTAATTGGCTAGTCTATTGAATTATTAGGCCTAATTCAGATAAAATCAAACCAATCAATCACAGCAACTGAATAGGCCTAGCATCACCTGGAAGAGATAGGCTAAAGGTACCATTCCTAGGGGCCCTATTGACATAAGTGATCTAGGCCTATTTATAGAAAAGTAAAATATTTAAAATTACCATGTGCTACTAGTAGGTAGTACAGAATCTATATGTAATGAAACATTTAACCTAGGACAAATAGGCTACTAATTAGGCTACCAAAGAATACCTCCTTTGAATAAGCCATTCTAAAATTATTAAATTAGCATTCTTATTTTAATCTAATGGCTTAAATTTGTTACACTTCAATAATAAAGTATTCACTTGTATTAATTAACTTCCATAACGTGAGCTTAAAAATATAACTGACAAAGACAGGTGATGAACTTTAGCCTTAGACAACAAACATGACCCACCCAGTTTCATAGTAAACAGTTCAATAACGAATTGAAATAATGCAAAATAGGATATCTAATAATAGAGAAAATATATCTGAAAGTATAATTTACCAGTAAACAGGTCCTTGTAGATCCTCATGTTGAAGATGGGGGAGGAAAGAAATCTGTTACTCCAACTTAGTGCAACAGCTCTCCTCAAGGGGTAGCAAACCGGAAAGACATATTTTTGGCAAGTCGACGAACAGGATGAGCGTGAAACATGAAAAACAGGATGTAGGTTAGACAGCTGATTGAAAGAATATCCGTACTGAATCAAAGAGAAATAGCATGGTACAGTCTCACATATATTTCTTTATAAACAGCGTACGCATTAAAACATAAAGGCGTTTGATAACTACTGCATGCAACATTAATTGATTACGAATTTAATAAAATTTGAATAAAGCAGTTTTATATATATATATATATATATATATATATATATATATACAGTTATTTATTATATATATTTATGAATATAATATATATATATATATACAGTTATTTTATTATATATTTATGAATATATAATATATATATTATATATATATATATATATATATATATATATATATATATGAAAATAAAACAACATTAAGAATCTCTATGCATCATCACAAGCGTATGAAATGGGTTATATCACATCTAAAGTTATATTGTGATGCAATTATGTTTCCAGTTCTTTGCATTCGAGCTATGGAACTTACATTTATTTGAATATATTCCCCGGCAGAAGAGGTGGCACAATCTGGTTCAAACAGTCACTAGGCACCTTGGTTTTGATCCTTTAAGTTTTTGTGACAATCAACTTCGCCATTCAGTAATTTTCGAATAAACGATTAGTTTAGAAGTTGCTCTTACTACGAGAGGACAAACCCGTATTTATCTTCATGCTGCCCTCAGAATAGGAATTGCCACCCATCTCGAGCGCTGTACAAATTAAAAGTAAACGCAGATAAAATGACACCTAAAAAACCGATTCTGAGGGGATGGGAGAGCGGGAGAGAGTTAACAAATGCTACCCTTAAACATTTGACGACTATTCAAACGAGCCAATAATTCCTGTAGTTTTAGCGTATTTTGGTAGTTGTGATGTGAAAGTATCGGCACACACTTAATTTTTGTTGTATCCAGAATATAAATGCCAAACTGATTTTGGAAATAGGTAAAAAAAAATCATTCTAATGTGTGTCATAGTATTTTTGAAATGAGTGCCACCAGCTTAAAACATTACTAGATGAGCCTAAGACTCACGAGCCTCCTAGTCAACGTTAAGTGGCGGAACAATGGTAGTGTACATGGGTCCATACAAGAGAAACTAGTTCTGTATTTTCTGACTCTGTCCAGCTTTTAAGGCAGCTGTTTCGTGAGACATGTATTCACTTATATCGCGTGGAATATAGACAAAAATCACCTACACCAACTCCGTACACTACAAGTTGTTGCCTGCAGGCACTGCTACATTCTGTAGTAATTTAGTGGTAATAGTCGGAGATTTGGTATGTTAAATCGTCGCACCGGTCTCCACTACATCCAAAGTTGCCGCCTTTGGAAATTTGCCACCTTATGTTTAAAAAAATAAGGCTCTGGAAGGGACTCAACACCAAGATACATCCTAATCCAGTCAGGGATGTACTAATGCCGGAACGCCGGTACGGTACTGGGTTAGTGGAATACAAAGTAATTACTATATAACATGTATTACAGAGTCTAAGCAACTAATTTTTGTTGTGTACCGGTACTATTCACTTAATATTTTATTCCATTGCGATTATATTGTTTCAAGTATTAAATTATTTTACAGCCAAACGAACAATAATAAAAAAATTAAATTAAATTTAAATTAATGTTTTGCTAGTACGGATTTTAGTCCCCTTCGTTGGTGTCGAAGAAGTGGATGTAATGACGCAAACGTACTATCATATCGTCCTATAGTCTGTCTGTCAGTGTAAAACACTAGACTCTATATCAGTTCCGAGTTATTAGAGTTGTTTAGTCAATTTTATTGCTACTAATAACAGTTGCATAGTGGTGTAGTTTTTATGATTAGTTCTTGATAAACATTGTTTCAAATAAGTACAGATTAATCAACATTGTTTTGCTAATACACTAGAGCACCACTAAGTATTTCCCTAGTGTTTTCCGCTAACGAATTGTGGTTATTAATTATTTTATTTGTATTTTGTGTCTTCCATTAAACAAGCTATTGGTTGACGAATGTTATGTTTAAACGAAAGCAACCAAAGTTCATTTGGTATTTTTCGGAATTCATTGCAATTACAATGGAAGGTACCTATGGAAAACAAAACGCTATAGCATCTTTATTCAACAGACGAGGTAGTTTAAAATACATTTTCAGCGGATCGAACAAAATTGCTCAGTTGACATTTTTAAATATTCGGTAACGTTGAAGATATTAATTACATTCTTCACTACTGAGGATCTCAAGAATTCCATCGGTTTTATACAGGAGAAAAGATAAGAGCCTATTGCGACGTGAAAAATATCTTTAAACGAAAACATTTGGTTAATCACACAAAAATCGCCTTTGAATCTGAAAAAGAATTGTGAAAGCATTTGGATATACATAAAACACCCGCTATATAATAACCATTACTACTATTAGAATAGCCCACTATATTGATTAAAATACCGTGCCATGTAACGACCACTTTGGTCTTTAGGAAATATAGGCACTATCGATGAATAAGCTTCTTGAATCAGCTATGTTTGTTGAATCAGCAAAGATTGATAAAACATGAAGCTTCTCCAGCATGTACAGTGGTTTGTCAAAAAGCTGTCATCTCCTAGGTTTTTACTTAACTTTGCAAATAAATATGCGACATTCTAGCCGAATAGTCTATGCTCTGAGAATTCCTGCTAAACCAAAATACGATTGTACTATAAGGCAGCCAAACTTATGAGAAGTGTACATTTTCATGGCTATAAAGATACGATCTGAAAATAAACTTTAGAAGCAACATCAACTATTGATGAAGGTCCTCCTTCATAGACAAATGGATATAGTCTCGGCTCTCTAACTGAGAGATCGCGGGTTGAAATTCCGAGGAGATCCAATCATGTAAAGACACGATCAAAAGTGTACTTTGCTAATAAAATAATCAATGTACAACGAAAAAGACATAGCTAACGCTGAGGCTTAAAAAAGAGACAAACAAACTATCTATGAAGGAAAATGTAGTGTTAAGAAAATAAAAGAACTCCAAAATCAAGCATAAGCAATTGGTGACAAAGTGTCGTAATACAAACTCTGAAAAAAGATATTCAACATAGATACTATATATATATATATGTTATATATATATATATATATATAATATAATTTATATATATATTATATACATGTCTCTGTGAACGTTAACAAACCCCATCAAGTAATTAAAAAAGCAATGAAATTAAGAAAATAAAATAATTGATTGATTAAATTCACTTGAAAAAATATAATCTTTCCCCACACTACTTTTGCAAGTATTTGACTATGAATAACCGTATAACATTAACTTTAAAAGTCTTCACTATATTACACAGTGTTGTGGACATTTCATAAACGATCATTAATTAAGTCATTATTATTCTGTTTATGCGATTGCACCTAACGAATCTGACACGGATTACTTACTAAAAAAGTTATGCTATTTTGGACATCAATAATGGTCATTCAAAGCCTAGCGAGGGAAAATTTGTACCGTCACTCCCTTTATATATATATTATTTATATATATACATATAAGTGAGAGATCGGGTTCGACTCCCGGCGAGCAAGTACTTTTGCGATTCAATGTTTATGAAATTAAATAAGGATATTTGCCTTGTATACATTTTGATGTATATATATATATATATATATAGTATATATATATAATATATATTTATATAATATATATATATATATATATTAGATATATATGTGCCCACTTATATAGGAATGAATGAATGAATGAATGAATAACGTTTATTCCAGCAGTTTATATGTAACATATATACAATGGTTTCTTAAATTAAATAGCTATTATTATATATACAGCAGCTCATATATGTAGAAGAATGTAAGAAAATGTAACGAATTGCACAATGAAATAACAATACTGGAAAGCCTACATGGCATCTGCATGTGCGTAGGCCTAGTGCATCTGCCGCAACATAAAAAATTTAAATAAACGCTGGAATGTTAGTTAGTAGTGTAAAATAAGGTAAAAATGATAAAGGGGGATATTTGTCTATTGATACTTGAATTTTACTTGGGTAAGTGACTGTTTTTAATCAAGCGGTGGAAACAAAATAAAAATGTGTGCTAACTCAAATAATCAACTTTATGGAGAAGTGAGATGAGAGGAGAGGAGAGAGAGAAAGAGAGAGAGAATAGGTGTGTGTGTGTGTGTGTGTGTGTGTGTGTGTGTGTGTGTGTGGGGTGGGGGTGTCGTGTGTGTGGGTGTTGTGTGTTCGGTTAGTATAGTAACAACGTCATGTCAAGGGTTCAGGTCCCCTGTACCCGGCAGTGATAATGATCTCCGCCTCTGTATACGCCTAATTGCAATAGCCACTCATTGATACGAATTTTTAAAACTGACAAGGATGTGCGTTAAAGATATTATAAGCGTGAAAGTATCTAGAAATATTTCTGAATAGTTATTAGATTATGTAATACGAATTTGTTGTGGAGGAAAGGATCTATATAGTTGTAAAAGTGGCTATTTCTGTGTCACGGGCATATCGGGTGTTATATGAATGGGGAATTCTGAAAGATAGAGTGAAAGTGTGAGGAGATATGAACCATGAGAGATTTTATAAATAACTGACGAACTGTAAGGATTGATAATTCTTGAAATAGTGTGTCATAGGGTAACGACGATTTTTGTGAAAAAGCAAGTTTTAGCAACTGTTTCTGGCATAAAAAAAGGCTATTTAGAGTTGTTTTACTAGACTCCCCCCCTAGCGTATTCAATTTGATAGCAATAGATGTATGTAAGCGTATTACGCCAGGCTTTATCTCACTTGCACCACGACATCGCTCAGCTGTCTGAATAGCAAAAATCATCGGCGTATTTTTTAAAACTATGTAATTCTACATGATATGGGACATGTCATCCTATGATCAAAATAAATAAAAATATATATTGACCAAATGATCAAATGATTTATATTGTTATATGATCAATATATATATTATATATATATATTTATATATATATATATTATATTGTATATATATATATTCTATATATATATATATAGTTATAAAGGGAAGGTGACGGTATATATGATCACATCGCAAAAGTGTATTGTAAGAGGATATGAATCGTAGTATAACAAAAACTCTACTGCCTTAAAAAAATAACATAGAGTACAAATTTGGAAATATTAGGGGTAGCAGCGTTTGCATCAAACATTTTTTTTAATCTGCTGAAACACCTAATCAGATGAAACAGATTTGGGGGGAGTAGTGTTGTATCATAATCAATTATGTGAGATTGTTTTCGGATATTACTTTTACAGAACAACGACGTACTGTAAGGGTTTACAATTACTATTGATTCCAATAAAATTAGGGAACCGTTAAAATTATAAATAAAAAAACCTTTAATTACGAGCATGTTTTCAGTAATAAACTGTTTTTCAAAATAGCCCATGTAAATATTACTAAAGCATAGCATACTTCTCTAGGTGCATGCAAAATTTCGATGTTAACATGTATGCATCGAAAATTACTTAGTATACTAGTTTAGATCATGTGCTGCTACATGTAGATCTCCGCACAGTCACATAACTGTGTCTTCCAACTATGCGCAAGATTCATATCACACAGAAATGTCTAACTCGCTCGTGTGTGTCATCGCTACAACTCTCGCTTAGTGATAACCCCCGCTCGCCCCCTGCACTGCTTCACCGCCTCCCCGCCGAAGCACTTACCTGCTAACAAAGGTGCCAACTTAACCGTTCCTAGCCTATTTTCTAAGGAGTGACCATGCACTATCAATAGCGAATCGAGGCTTGCTGCTAATATAGAAAATTAAGGTTTCACGTGTAAATTCACTTCTATAGATCAGTTCGTTACGGAGATTGGAGATTTCTTGCGCACAGGACAAACAGGACAGAGATAAACAAAAGAGACAAAAAATTTAAAATGTTTTAGCACTTGAAGAGAAAAACTTCGCAAATCTCAACCAACAACAGTTCGTTCAATAACTGTTTTTGAACAAACCGGAACTAGAAACCAATTTTTCTTATACATTAAAATTATAACTTTAAAACCTTAACAATAGATAGTATTTTGATGACATTTGTAAGACCATTAAACATTTTTGATTCAAAAATAAGATACTATTATTCTGTCAAAATCTGTTTCATTTTCGTGAAGTGAAACTCTTGATCATGTGTGTGCTGAGGTGGGAAACCTGAATCTCTTTTAAATCACTACCCACCCGGTATTGCGGTTCTCTTGTGCCGAAAGACTTGTAACTCTTACAGAGAAACTGCGTCATCCGTACTTCTTTGTGGTAAGAAGATAAGTAGTCAAAATGCTAAGAGAAAATACATAACCGAAAATAGAATGCATTCTATTCTTTTTCGAATTAATCAATTTGCTTCTCTTAGTTATTCTGCTTCCGTAAGCGAGGAAGGAACAAATATTGATATACTGAGAGAGCTTAAAGACTGTACGAGTTTGAGCTTGGCGAATGCTGATAATACGTTCTGAAGCTTACTAACCCCTCAGTCTGACAATAGGCTCATCGGATGACGTAGGAACATTATCCAACACGATTCTCAGTGTTTTTGAAGAACGAGAAAAATTTCACTGGTAAAGGTTAAATTAAATTATAAGACATTATCTGGCTCCTTAGCTAATAACTTGACTATCTAACGATTAATTTTTCGCATCTAATAACTATAGGTGGGTGCGTTAAAGGAGCTGGGTTTGTAATAATCGGGGTTGTAGATGTTTGTTATGGCTTATGTTTAACGTATCAGTTAGTTCATGTTTCGCAGGGATCTAAAATAATTTAAAATATTGTTTGTTATTTAACAAATAAATTTGTTTTTGTGTTTATCCTATTTTACGGCATTCCTCCTTTTCAAAAGAGCAAATGCTTTAAGGTGAAGTGTTGATTGGTCTAAGAACATTTTCACGGATATTTTGTAACTGAATAAATTACAGTGAAAATACAATTGGCTTCAAAAGGTTTAAAATTTATGTAACAACGAATTTAGGCTTTTAAAACAATATCAGACTATGTGCAGTATTAACTATTAAAAAAATCTAAGCAGTACTTTAAATTAGTTTACTTCTATTGCACTCACTTCCTTATAGAGCGTAAGATATCTGTGTAAAGAAAACTTAATAGTTTCCTTTCTAGTCTTCACTATTTGAGGCTATAATTAAAAAGACTAATAAAAATATATTTAAGCAATAAACGTATTCAACTTCTGAGTCTAATATCACTACGAATCCACGAATCAACGACCTGAGTAACTGCAAGTAATGTGACGAACGGTTCCGATTATAACTTAGGTTAATTAAAGAATCTGGTTAGCATTCTCATTAGTATTATTTTTACTCTTTGTTTACAGCCTCTATAAGTGTCATTATTTGGTCTGTCTCGTTGGTCTTTGTTTTTTTAAGTGATTTTGTTTCCACGTTTTGTTACATCGTTTTGGCAGTTCTGGAATCAATGGCGTTTTAGGGGTTGCTAAACTTTTTTTATTTGTTTGTAAAATGAAATGTTTCATTTTTGCCGTAATAATGCGGTTTTTTTTTTTTGTTTTTTTTTTTTTCATGTTTTTTTTTTTTTATTTGTTTTTTTTTTTTTTTTTTTTTTTTTCTTAATTTTTTTTTTTTTTTATCTTTTTTTTTCCTTTTTTTATTTCTTAGTTTTTTTTTTTTTTTTTTTTTTACTTTTTTTTTTTTTTTTTCTTTTTTTAAATGGCTGTTACGTTGAACTAGTAACTAACGGTTTTATGTCGAAAACTTTTGAAGTTTATATTTGCTATTTTGCTCTCCAGGAGATCTAGTAATGTTCAGTCCTCATACCTAGGCTAGTTATTGGCCTAATTAACATCAATTTTATTACTTTAATGATTTATTTAAAAAGAGATTTAATTGTAGATTACTCAAGAAATATTTCTGAAGCATAATCTTTTCTGAACAGAATTTCATTGATGTAACCAGATTTCAACGTTAATTAGCTGTTGCCAATGATTGCTATGTTTATAGCACAATCAGAATGCGAATTGTTTTCCGTTCATATGCTAGGTATAGATTCTGAATTCCATCAATTTTTGAAACCTGAAGTATATTGAGTTAATAATTAAAAAGTAGGTTTGGCCCTGCCTACATTTTTGGTTAGATTTCTACCATTAGTAATAGGATAACACCAAACTTTATTTAGTAAACATGATATAACTTAAACCCACATGTTAGTTTATATTCGGTATTTATTTTACAATACCGTGACCATGGAAAATGGACTTTTGTTTCATGGGTTGGGCATTTATAGTTCAGTATTCTTATCACACGTGATATAAACTGGGGGGAAAGAATTTTATTGTATTTTAATGATTGCATTTCGGGCTTATTGCGTTAGGAGCAGGTGGCAATACACGTGATCCTGGGATTCGCTTTTGCAAGTCGAGTGTAATTTTTGTTCTAAAAAGAGGCAAGCATCCGTGCGCAGCGGGCAGGCTATCGTTGACAGGATTAACGTAATAGTCAGCATTAATTTCTCGTAACTTATCACTATACCATAATGAACATTCCAACAAAAAGGTGTGCCATTAATTACCACTACTGAACTAGGAGGTTAAGAATAGACACGGAGGAATCAAAATAGTTTCCATAATGGCGTCTTCTTTATTTGAGAGAAGCGCGGAGTATACCATCTGTCAATTATGGATAGTGTTGCCAGAGGTACTGTCAAAAACAGAGTTTCAGGCAATTTAAAAAATCGTAACTCCTTTGATTTTCGTTGCCAACGAATTTTTTTTCACTATTGTTTTCTGGAAAAAATTGTAGTTTTCAGGAAAAAAAAAATGAACATACCTTTCCCATGGTCACGATATTGTAAATTGATACCTTTCAATTTTCTTATAAAAAAATATATTGGAAGCCTAGGTATAACGTCTAGTACAGTTACAAACTCTCCACACGCTAATAGTTCTTCACTGTTTTCTAGGTAACCATAGGGGTCAATTACTTGCACTGCAGAGCTTTAAGTCTTATACAGTCAATTAGTTTTGAAAATTTTATTTAGCCTTGGTGTTTGATTTTGAATTACCGTGAGAGTAAAAATGTTAATTCACCTATTCCTATTCTTTTTCTCATAATTTTTTTCCAGGAATGTGAAAGTATGAGTTGGTGTGTAATTGTGTTAATTTTTAAAATTGAGAAAATAATATTTTATGTCATCAGAGTTTACTGGGTGGTTTTTAAGTTAGGCTAACTTAAAATTGTACTTAGGTTACGTACAAAACAAGAAGTTTGTTTATGTTAGTTGTACTTATTTATCTAACCTATGTTTGTTTTTCTTTATATATTTATTTGTTTGTATAGCTACTGTGTTGGTTGAATTTCTTTGCATCGTTTTAAAAATTTACGTTTATCCACACTGTAAAGAGATTCGCATTATTAACTTTATTGCAATTTTAGGGGATAAAAAATGACAAATTGTGAATTTTGGAACTAATTTTCATGCAAGATAGTAGGTAGTTATGGTTAGGTGAAATTTACAATATTTGCTATGTAAGTTGCATTTCCTAGATTGTAGTAATGGCTGGACGGCATTTGTGTTCAGATACTGTAGGTGATTCTTAGTGATAGGTACTACCTCGAGGGATGTTTTTCGCTTGCGATCTGGTGGATGGAGGCACAAACTTGTGTCAGGCCGATAATGGACTTTTATTCTCAGGAGGTCCTATATTAACCAAAAACGTCTTTATTTTGTGTCAATGCTCCTGATTTTAGTATTATTGTTAATTTCATACCCAAAGATAATACAGTGACTTACTGTTAACAGCATCCAATAGAGGTTGATCACGGTCGATAACAAGATCACGTGACGACCCAGCACGATTGTATAACAACCGAAAATATTACTCTAGCTGAGAAAAAAATGGTTCAACTTACTTTTGTCACTTGGGTCTAAAAACATATTTTGTTTAATATAGCAGAAAAAAATGTTAAAATGACAGTGGTGCTTTAGCAATATTTGTGAGAGATTGAAAACTCTGGTGCTTAGCGTGGAGTGTCTTTTTTTATCACTGGGAAATTATTGTAAATACTAAGTTGCATACCTGTGGTACAATGATGTGTAAGTTCTTAAGATGGTGTTTTCTTCTGGCAGATTGGAAATACCATTTAAACTCTGAACTTGAGATAAGGTTTGTAAACTGGCGCAAATTTTTTTTAACAAGTCAATTGGTAATTATAAAATAGAAATCCTCTTTTCTTCAGGACTTTCAGGGTAAAGTAATATAAAGAAACTTTAAGTGAAAAATGTGGTGAGTTAAAGTAACATTGGATTTCTTAATACAATAATGTAACATCTAAGGACAAAAATGTTATATACAAACAATGCATTTGAGTTCTTTGACAATAATGCCACATTATTGTCAAACAAATAGTAACACAGAATTAAAACATGCAGTTTAAAATGTTAATAATTTTAAATTAATTATGTAAGTACAAAACTGTTTTAGAACAAAAAGCAATGACTGGATGCTGTGTCACATTCCACATATAATCTGCCAGACAATAATGCAAAGACACCGCTAAATTGTTGTGCTAAGTTATAGCTAAAAAAAATCTGTGTTGGGAACAAAATTATATAACAGTGTAACTCACACATTGTTGAAGAGAAATGGGATGTAACATTCCTTCATTTGGCTGGTCAGAAAGGAGTGAGAGCATATGTAAAACTAATTAGTTTGAATAAATATTATTTTTAAAAATTTCAGCATTATTAAGTTAGGTCTGTTCCACTTGGATTGGTATTTCTATTAAAATTATAAAGGTATCATGTTCACTTACACTGAATTTTATTTGGTACAGTAAATTATTTGGTTTTCAGTGTGTTATTAGAAACCAAATCAATAAGGTTTATTATATAGGAATTTTTTCCTACTGAACGAAAAAAAAATATTCGGTATTAACTTATTACCTATGTACATAGGCTAAAAATACAGTACGTTCAGACCCTTAGTGCAAACTCATAAACTGGCACTGTTTGCAGGATTGATTTACGCTAACACCACATGGGCGGCATTGCGTAGTCGATGCACCTCCATTCAGTGGGTAACATGGCAGTTTGCCTGAAACCAAGGGATGCATCGTTTACCCATCCACTCCCACCAGAACCAACCAATTTCGCCCAGACACCATTTTTTCCAACCATTCCGGCCCGTGCGTCACGTGCGTGGCCAGGTGTGGCAGCCCTGGACCCGGAGTTTGATGGGACAGAGGCTGCGAAAAATCTGCTATGCGAAAAACAGTAGATTTTAATTCCGCAATTATAAAAATGTTAGAGGTCGTTTTATAACACTTCATAAAGTACATTTTGCTGGGATTTTACGTATATTTGACATGGCTATTGTAACTGTAAACTTATATTGTATTTTAATGTCACAATATCTGATTAGCTGTAGTATGTGGTGTTGGATCTCAAGAGTTCCAGTTTGATAAAATCTCTGAATACTATATTGATAGTAATATTTGAGTGACAAATTATATGAGTTAACAGTATTTTCAGGTCTGTTAAGATGCTTGCCACCTGGAAACCCCGAAAAGTTTAATCTAGGTTAACAATGATGGCTACTGTAGCCAGTTTGTGTAAGGCAATGTTAACCCTTTAAGTATCAGGTTGATGTTAGCCTTCAGAATTCTAATCAATATGTAGTTAAAACTTAACCCTTCGCACGCCATAATAAAGCATTAGGAAACATTCCTATAAACGCTTGGACACGTAAAAAAAACATTGGTTTCTTTAAGTTCAATGCTAATTTTTATTGGTAACTAAATTATCAGAGGTAAAAGTAAAAAGCAGGCATTGTACTTAAAATTAGGGTTTTCTTGATAAAAAAAGAAACTGATTACAAAAACTGTTTATTTCAAATAATTTTCAATTTCATTTTAATATGTAATCAACTGAAAAGTTTAATTACATTTTACTACAAAACAATATAAATATTTCAAACTAAGAACAATACTACAACAAGATGAAGAATGATAAACGAGATACTAGTAGACGTGGATTGTGACAACAAGAAAGCAGTTAATACATGCCACGGTATGTTAGGTTATGGTTTCATTTTTTGTACAATTAACAACATTGGGTGCGAGCGAGGGTCACCTGGGGACCGCGCGCTCTTCGATGTTTACTGTTTCAGTATGTGGTAGCCACTTTGCTAGAGCGGGTTGAAACTTACGCCTCAGTCAATGTGTTTAATGGTATACTTCTATAGATAAAGAACATTTTGTATTAATTCTTAGGTATAATTGTATTTCAATCCTTGCTTTATGTGTGAAATATAAATTTTTTATTTTTGTAATAATGACAGAAAATATATGTGTTATTTTGTGTGAAGGACACCGGATGTGGCAGAGGGCTTCCGAGACAGGAGAGCTCTGCAGCCGGAATGTTTTGTACATGCCGACTTGCAACCGCCTCTGCGTACGATGATAACGCAATCAACGCGGTTACCACACGTGTTGTCAAGGCAGCTAACAATACAGTTGAGGTGTCCGATAATTCTGCATGGCCTGGACCCCAGTTGGTTCGCAGATTGGTCACAGGAGCGTTCCTCGGTGGAGAGTTTCACCTCTGGAATGGGTTGGACTTTCAATTTTGAAAAACATTTTACAAAGTGAGTCAAGTGAATTAAAGTCATTAACAAATCTTTTCCAAACGTGAAAAGTTGTTCATGTTTGTTTATTTCTATGTTCTATAGTTTACTAAAGTTAGCGATTGATTGTCTTGAATCAAGTGCGGGTTTGTTTATAAAAGTTTTGTCTGCGGATTGTCAGATTTAAGGGAAATCAATTTGGTTTTAAAAAAAATTATTTTAAACCATTGTTTTTCATTTGATTTTCCTTCTATGATTTTAACCCTAGGAAGTCTTGAAGAAAGAAGGATTTCTATTTTAATTATCTGTAAGCTTTTGCATGAGAAAGGTACAATATTTCTCAATTGCTCTTGTGATAAGAAGTACTGATTGGTGTTGTATCGATTCATAATGAAAATGTATGTGTATGAATATCAATACACGCAAGTAATTCAATTTCAAGTATTTTATTTGCTAAAATTGTAAAAATGGATTAGAAGTGTCAATTGTTGTTTACCAGATTTTTATGATAAATTCTAAAATAATATATAAAACAAGAAAATAATGCTGCTAGTACCTCTAAATATGGCATGATGGTAAAGGATCGTGATTGTGCTGATATTATTTAATTTTAAAATTATATAACATGTCAATGGTTGTGTAAGAATATTACAAGACAGGGACTCTCTTCCTTTACACATTGGCTTCTAGATTCTTCTAGACAGTGAAGTGGATGAGAGTGAGGACTCACACCTTCAGGTGAAGGTTTCAAGAATACATGTATACAATGACGGGGGGGCCCCCAGTGGGGTTAAAATAAAAGCAGGTACAATGGTTATCGCAAGATCAATGCAACGTCGAGTGTGGCTGCTGCTTGGGATGGGTGACCATTGAGCGATCCTGTCCTTGCAAGCAGCCCGCCTGGACCGGCAGTTGATGTGGTTCGGAAGTCACTTTAAGTGTTGGTCCCCAGGCTTAAGTGTTAGTGAGGGCTTCTTAGCCCTCCAACTTTGTCTGGTAAAATAAGACATCTTTACTTTACTTTATTTTTTTTTCATTACAGATCATGGATTGGGCAGGGATGCCAGCTATGAGTTTGGCATCTCTTCAATTCTCATATTTTATTATTCTTATTGATAAGTTAACAATATCTCTGTGTTTGGATTCATATTAAACATTTGGTGGACATAGATTCTTGCTTCAGCAGTTAACATATAACTAATAATTGGAATGATTTATTTTTCTTTTTCTTAGGACAAGATGCATATAAATTGCACTTAGTTCTATAAGGACCTTTGCACTGCTTCCAGAAGGACAAAATATTAAGGATGGGTAATAGGGCGGCCGCCTCCTATGAGATCATGAGGAAGAATTAGGGCAACTTATCTTCAAGTCATGTCCCTCGGAAGTAAGGGAGGCCAGAGCTCTGAAACCAGCCTCTTCAGTGAAAGCAGGCAGGGGGTTGGCACACCCTGGTTGAGGCATATTTGCCAGAACCTCTGATATCTTAATGAATGAACTCCACCAACTCCAAAAGTCATTTCCCGCAGTAGACTAGACCCCTTGCATCCCAGAATCTTGATTTTTGTAATTAGTGATGTGCCGCTACTGGACATCCATAAGGTGCCCAGATTTAAGTGACACATCAGTTTTTGCTGTGCCCATGTGTGTTAGTTCAACTGAAGGTTATAAACCTGCCAGAAGTGATCCTACTGGGTCAAATTGGAATGATACTGGAGATGCAAGATTTCTCATTTTATCTTTTGCTAACCCATAAGAAAGTTGTAGAAACATTTTAACATGTGAAATTTTATTCACCAACACGTTATTGTGGTAATAAAATGAACTCCATGGTGTTAAATTTTGTGAAACGTGTGTGCTTTAGTATTGTTTTTACTTTTAGAATTAATCCATATGCTATTCAACTGTGGCACATACAGAAAATTGAAGGCATTTGGGAAATAATGATTAATAATGGGTGAGTTAGTTCTACTTACTTTTGTTTACTTTAGTACATTTTTCTTGTTAGAAAGAAAATTATATGAAATGTTGATAGTCCTGTATTGATCTTATTGTTATAACATCTAATATAAAACTGAAGATGAAATGTGGTCTGATATTGTCTATTTCAGAATTGGCATATTTCTGTAGATGACAAATGAACAGCAAAAACATTGTATATAAAATAAACGTATTGATCGGAAAGGTTCGTAAAAGACTTATTACTACTGTCTTTTACTTCTACAATAGGACTAAATTCTGGAAAATGTATAAAATACGTACTATATTTATGAAAATAAAACTACGCTTTATTTAATAATTATTTTATTGTTTTTAGTGGGAATGAGAGTTAGCTGTCGGCTTAGCATCAGAGGCTCACTTTAACATGGGAGTTAAAGTTTAAAACTGCATTTTTTTTTTTAAATAGGAAATTTGTCTCAATGCATAAGTGTTTCACTATAGAAAACTTGGATTTTAATGATAACATGCTAATAAGTTTATTAAACACCATGATTATTTGTTAATACTAGTGGTTATTTATATTTCAGTTTCTCATGAATATCTATTAATTTAATACCTGTATTATCCATTATTCATCTTTTGGCAGACAAACATTTAAATTATTTTTTTTCATTGTCTTAATTTTTAAACAAACTTGTTCATTTTTGCATTTAGAAATTACATGTTACTATTAGACCACCACATCTTTATATCCATCCATTAATCCTTCAAAACGTAGACCAGTTATTAGCTCCTCAATCCCTTCAATAAAAAAATTCAACCCTTCTTCTTCTAAGGGATGGCCGTATTGCACATGCCCTTAAGCCTTAGGGCCTTTTGGCGAACCCCAGAAGCACACCATGATGCCGACCAGTTACGGTTTCAGCAAGCTCTACAAACCGCGAAAACAACCGATAGGTCTCTGGGGAAATTTCGCACCCTTGTTCCAGATCCAAAGATGACCAAAGTGCTCTCTTGCTATTGCGAACAGTCCAAAGAGCAGGTGTTCAGCTGTATCTTTCCTACTGTCCACACAATTTTACATAGTGGATTAGATGACAAAACCTTTTTAACCAAAATTCGTCAAATATTATTTAAAATTTCACTACAATTGAAAAAACTGTCATCAACGTGATTTAGGATTACATAATTCTACATACTTGGTTGTTGGTTTATTATTCAGGTTAGTTATTTATATTTTATTAACTCTGTCCTTGCCTTAAATATATCCAGAATGCAATACAATATCTTAGACTATCAGTGAGAAAAGGACTGATTGTCTTTAAATGGAGGGAAAAAATTCAAGTGTATGGCAAGATACCCTCACACTCCATCGCCAACCAACGATCGCCTATCTAGAACTGAGCTAGACTAAAAAATATCCATCCGATATTATTAAATTTAATGTTATCCTCACCATCTAGTCACTCACTCACTGATATCAATAAAATCTTTTAGATTAATATTTTTTCAGTAGTATGTTTTGCCAGTGTCTGTTATCTGGGAAGTGTGATATTGTATTTATAAACAACCAAGAATCTGAATTCCCAAAAACTATCCAAGTACATAGTTATAATTATATTTTTCTTAATCAGTGGTTATTGGACAGTATAAAATTACATTTTAAAAATATAAAGTAAATCTGTTACAACTTTTGATGGATTGTTATACTTTACTAATTGCATGTAAAATCATTTTCATGTCGTTCCAACAAAAGGTTTTCCAGATGTGTTGTTTGTTACGATGTTTCGGTAACATAGGAATGTTGCTAAGGTTTTAATAATAATTGGATGTTATTTAATAAACTTTCTACATAACCAAAGGGGGTTTATACTTAGTGCTGTTCATTGTATTATACAATTAGTTGCTATCATTAGATATTAACATTCTAAGGAAAAGTGAATGTGGACCCTCGTTAAAGGCATGTTACGTGTGTTTTAAGATATCCAACCGGTAGCAAGTTTTTAAGGGTGTCACCTTTTCCAATCCACTAACCTCAATAAATTTGTGCCCTAAGTATTTATTACATAAAATATTTACTTATTAATACAGTATTGTAATTCGTTCAGTTCTTGTAATTCACTTGCGAGATCATTAAATATTTACAAATCGTACAGGGATGAGGTGCAGTGACATCCTTACCCGCTGTTGCAGGCTCACGGGGACAGTCCGGTACGCACAATGGTGTGGGTCACAACAATGACGATGGTGGATGGTGACTGCGACCACGCCCGGCTACGTCAAGTATTGGCAGGTCCAACAATGAACAAACGTACAAGATGTTCTTAGACAACAAGGAGGCAATCGAGGCATCAGTGTTTCACTTCTTATTGTTGTACTGATACTCGTCTACGGCATGGTGGATATGTACATGAAACTGTTAAAATATAGCCAACCCTTTTTGTTTGGACTGATACAGTTTTTATTCGTTTATGACGCATTAATTGTTTCAGGGAAGGGTAGGGATGAGTAGGTAACAAAAGAATACACAAACGTTCCCATTTACTTTTTACGATTTACATAATTATCTACTTTTTGCAATTACCATATTTTACTTTTTACGATGGTACAGTATTTTACAAGTAAAAACGTGTCAGATCAACAATTAAAGAGATCACATTATTATCTTGATGAGTCTCTCAAGAAGATTTCAGCTTAAATTGAAGTACAAACCATTTTCATGAGTACTATTAATTACGTTGATTTCTTCTTTAATCCAGGATTGTAAAAAAATTTTCCGAAGATTTTTTACGATCTCCTATGTGTTTGAATTTTCAGTGTGTTTTTTCTTTTTGAAATAAGACCAAGTTTTAGTTTACCATGCTTCAGTAACATGTAGAGATCCCAATACTTTTTGATACGATTAAATAACTAAGAAGGCTAATTGTAAAAATAAAAGTGTAATCATTGCTTTTCTGCTTAGTTTCTTTTTATTAAGTGTTTGGTTATGGAGAAGAAATAAATATCCCAACTCATTGCCCTTACTCACAATGTGTTTATTCTAGTCAGAATTATACAGTATTGTATGTTTTAGTGGTTCTTGTAAAAACCTGTCTCCTTGCTAATAAAGAGACTCCCTTTCATAGACAGGTTGTCTAGCCCGTGTAAAAATAATAGTCGTTAAAACCCAGCGAGACTCAACTTATCTGTGATATTCGTGTGGATATTTTGTCCAGTACTAGTAATAATTCTGTAGTTGTTTTTTATAACTTTTTTCTGTAATGGTTTGTATACTTCTGGACATAAAATGTGTTTCAAAGATACTTCGAATCATTTTAAATTATACACCTTTTGTTGATTATGATAAAATTTTATTAAATTCTTAGAATGCCACTCACTGTTTTTATTGGAACACGCACGGTTAGGAGTTCCAGATATTAAAACTTGAACTTATGTAGATTATAACGTTTTTATGAAAATTAGAAAAATCGAACTCTGAACTAAATTTAATTACATTAATTGAAACGATAGTCAGTTTAAAGTAGTAAAATCACTTATATATTTCACTACTTAATTAAACTTCATTTTAGGGATGTGCAAACTACATTAATCTTTATGGAGTGTAATAAATATTGCGTTTATCGATTCGTATTTTATTTAGCTTGTCAATTTTATAAAAATTAAGCCAAAGTTTGGAATCTCAAATCTTAAAAAAAATATAATTAATGGACTTTAAAAATAAAAAAAATGAACACATTGTTTTGTTTTATTCAGTATTCTGTAAATGGGAAAGCAAACTTTTCATGAATCTGTTAAGATATTCAAGATGGTTAATGGTTACATTTACTGATTATAAACTCTTTTAATACATTTTAATTTTATAATAAGTGCTTTATAATTTCGTATAGAAAGGAATGTTCCAAAATTTGTTGACAGGGAAATCAAGCATAAATATTCAGGTTAAGGGGAATAATTCAACGTAATTGTTGTACAATATTATAAATTTTATAAATGTTTATTTAATGGAAGTTTTGTTTAATATTGGTACCTGAGAGTTTTTACAATTAAATTTTGTTTTTTTTTGGTTAACTATTACAATATTGGTTTAAATAAAGGAATAACAAATAGAGATGTGGAAATACTAAAAACATTTTAGTGTGGTCAGGTTTATACTCGCTATGGTAAGAATCAAAATCAGGCAAGTTAGATTTACATATGATACACATACAGTGATGAACCAATGGTGTGAAAATACGGCCACCAAAACAGTTGGACAGAGTGAAATGGCAGAAAACAATCGCATTTACAGACTGAGGTCCTGATGTTGGAAAACATCACAAGGCAAAGGTACAAGAAATAGTTCGTTACATTAACAGCTCTACTACAAGCGATCAGCACAGCTTGAGCCAACCGCAATTAAGAGTAGACACACATCAATGCTGTAAGGGTAAATAAAGGAAACTTTTTCATGATTACATTTATCCATTGTGGCAGTTGATGTGTTAAGGACTTTTTCGACTTTATCGCCTTATTATTGGTATACAATAATTGATATAAACTAGGGAATGGTTTGATAAATACAAAATAGTAAGTTTCCTTAGCTTGAAAAACCATAGAAGATGAAGTTAATTTTAATTTTTTATATTTGGTTATTCTAGTTTTGAATTTCAAATATTTAATTTATGCATATTTAAAAATTAAGTACTAATATTAAAATTCAGCTTGCACATATTCCTTGTATATAATTTGTCTTTTTAAAGGAATAAAATTATCATTAAAGTTCTCAAGTATTAATACTGGGTCAATCCGGAATGTGAGTGGCCATTTTCATTTGATAATATACTAGCCAATATATAAATGAACACACATTTGAAGATTACTTTTTTTTACTTAATTTCCATATACATAATGAAGAGTTTTATTCACGCAGACGTCAAACACACTTTTTAATTGTCCACATCATATAAGTTTGTTGCCTTGGTTTTCAACCACCTGCTGAACTTCTTGAGTGTTTTGTCACTGCCGAAGCGAAATCCTTCGGTTTTGGGAGGGCAAGGTGGTAATCCAATGAGAGGGCAAGGTGTTGGGACTAATTGAAAGGTGATCAAAAAACCTCACACCCAAAAACTGTCATTCACCTCCTGTTATTATTTCCACACCACGTGTACTTGTGTTGTCGTGGATTAAAACACACTTCTTTTTATACAATAGACCACGCTGGCAGTTGCGGTGGTGGTATGCCAAAGCCATCTTGGAGTAGGCAAGCGATAAGAAATTCGCATTTATTGTCTCACCTCTGGCATGGACTTGACCATACAAGTTAAAACCGTGATTATCGAGAAACGTCGTGAGAAGTAGTGAAATCATTTCCAATAGCCTTGAATTGAGAAGCTACAGAAAGAGCAATATAACTTGTGGCAAGCGAACAACCTCCAGTATTATATAAAATAAAGATAAGGATGTCATATTTTACCATGTGAAGTCAAGACCGGGAAGCCCCCTTTAACACAACCCTGGACGAACAAACAATATTGAACAGTATTCAAAATATTTTACAAGGCCTATCATTGGAGGAGAACATCTAAACTGCCAAGCGGATGTCGTCGTAAAAAAAACACAATTAAGAACTCTTCCTCAATACCAATTGAGCTTTCGTGAGCCATACACCCAGTCATGACTTTACTATCAGTCATCAGTAGATGAGTGACAAATCTGACTCCCCCTACATGCCTCCCACACAACCGCCACCCCCTTCCACGTCTTGGAATGTCGGTGCCACATTCGGCAGCTGCTAAACCTGTTCCCCATTATCGCACATTACTTGTAGTGGAAAGTTCAGTATTAATTTAATCTTACCTCTGATTTTTCAAAAACAAGTAAGTTTATATTCAATTGATTGTAAATGTTCTGTAAAGTATTCTTGTTCTGTAGATATTATAAAATAATGGAGTAATTTTATAAATTGAGTGCACCTACGTAAATTTCTTGGAAGTTCTTCTTTATTAACATAACCAACCAACAAACCGTTTCCGTTTTGCATTATCGGAAATTTTGGTTATTCCCAAACATGGTCCCAACGCTTATTATTTTCGATAATAAACTGCAGTAAAACACCATAAACGGTCCTATACATTGGTAGCCAATCAGTTTCCTTGTGTTGGAACAGGTTAGCTTCCACTTTTTTGGCCTTGATATTGAATTTTGCACGATACCATTCCATGGATTGGCATTTCATTTCAGTAAATGATATCCAAGTGTCATTTCCAGTCACTGTTCTGTCCAGCATTTCATCACCACTAACACTGTAGTCTTCAGGAAAACTCTGCCGAGGACTTTTATTATGGCGTCATTAAAAAAAGTTTCATCCATAGTTACAAACTCTTCCCTATAACCCAATTTCGGTTACTAATAATTTGATTGAAGAATTGTAAGAAGTTAGTCACTTACGTACATCCAACATGAAACATCGGTTAACTTTGACGTGATTGTAATTGGTGTTTTTCATATCTTTACTTTAAAGATGGATGGACAATCAGAGCAGTTTTCAATCACAGAATGTTAATCATTCTTGAATTGAACAGGCAACATTAGTTTTGTACTTCTCCTTCACTTATAGATTCGAAACATACACTGAAACACGTTCATATGGATTTCAGTAGGTTTAACATGTTCACTGCTTAAATAAAAATAAGTGATTTATTTTCATGGTTGGCGGTATTTCATATTAACACGTCTATAGTAAATGTTAATAAAATCAAAACTTGCTAACTATACAACAGTGAAACTTTTTAAACAGCTGGTGGAATATGTTACGAACGCACCGCTGTATGGATGTCAGAAGTGAAACCTGTCTAGGTTTTTCACGAACTGCTCTTATTTTCTGAACCACCCTCATGCATACAAATTTTGTAACCAATATTAAGCTTGTGCATTTGTTTATTTTGTTAATAAACCCGAATTATATATATATATATTACATTAAATTTTGAAATTAGATCTCTAAAATAAAGTTATTTTCAGAATTTAAAATTACAAATCCTTAACTTTACATTTTTAAAAGTACACACTTTTTAATTTTGTGTACATTTTGTAAATAAAAAAAAATTATGGTTGCCTGTAAAGTCGGTTTTACGCACAGATGTACTACAACGTCTTTTCTGCGTATAAATATTTATTGATATGAATATTATTAAATTGCACAATAGGAACAAGGAATTGAATGAAAATAAGAATTGCACAAATTTTAACTATAGAAATATATTTTGTTTACTAAAACATTGTACATAATTTGAAATTAATTAAAATTTGTTATTGTAAATGGTAAAGTTGAATAAAACATTTACTAAAATTGGAATTTGAAATTCTTGCTAAACACAGTTAAATTCTAACTCCGCGCGTGGTGATTGGTCGGTTTTAGTTCGTTTGTTTGGTCGCACTGTTATGACAGTTAGAGGTTATAATTTGTTATTTTTAAATGTTTGACTAGCGAATACGCGCTGTTTCTTCTCAATCGACTGAATTACGATTGATTGCAGAGTGATTTAAACTAATAATTTACTTAACACTATCAACATTTGTCAATAGTATGACATAACCTATAAACTCAGTTTCTCAACTTTTGTGTCAATCTAACAATTAATCAATCAATCATAGTTTACAGATAATGAAATATCAGTGTACAATTATGTACCTTTATTGTTGTAGTTGTTGTAAATGACGAATCTAAGCACTCCAACTTTTTCACGAATAAACATAGTTATCTGCTTTATCCCGTGCGGCGGACCCACAGTTATCTGCTTTAAAAAAATTGCTAATCAATAATGTACATTTAAATAAATTGAAGTTTAGTTAAAGAAACCAATTTTAATTAGCTTGCATTTTATACATACAAGTGTATAAATCCAAATATTTGGATGTATGTATCCAAATATACCTTGAGATAGAAACCAATGTTACTAACCAGAAATGTTTTAATGAAAATTGAATTTTAGCAACACAGCAATAAATTAAATAGAGATTAATTGGTTCGTAACATTTCGTAAGAGATTTTATCAATGCTCAAGTTGGACTTGATAATCGGATGTTTGGGAAAAGTTCAACTTGATATTAAAAATTTTAAATTGCACATCTCTAAAAATAAGGTTTGTACATCCCTAATATGAATTGAATGTTAAAATTAAAATCTTCAGATATGGGTAGGATATTGCCAATAATAATTTATAACTTTACATTGAATTTAGCTTGCAAAAAAAAAAAAACTTTGAGATTAATTGTTTTTATTGAAAAATGTTTCTTCGGAATAGTATAATTTATTGAGTTATGAAGTAACCCTGACCTGAATTGTTATTTTTGATATGAAACCAGATCCAACTGGAAAACTATTTTTCATTATAAATAATATGGCTAGGAATTTTTTACATTTGTAAGAAACTATACTTTTATATACGACCTGTCATTTCCCGATTCCCATCCTTTCCAGCTAAAAAGATCCTCTATATGCTGTAGTATGAAGTTTGTTACATAAAGGTTAGCTAAATACATATGCAGTACAACCTCGTTAGGACCGAAGTGATCAGGATAAACAATCAATCACGCAGACTGATCCGCGCAAATGAGGTCCGGATAAACGAGGTTGTACTGTAGTTGAAAATAAACACGGAAAAGCTGATAGGGACTCTAGAGATTATTTTGTAGTTTATTTAGCTTTTAATGTGAATTGAAAATGTTCTTTTCCATAAGATCGATTTAGAGATTGCATTTCATTTTCATTTTGCCATTCATACAACTTACAAGAAGGGAAGTTTCAGTATAAAACTATAAATCGTTTTTCTCTACAGTATAATTTTCCTTCATTTTATTGTATTATGAATGCTTCACTGCTGGCTGATTCACACTGGTAAATAAGTTTATCTGGAACATCATCCGAATCGTAAAATTAAAAATTGTAATGCAAGTTGCAATTTTTGAGTGGTTTTATTGTTTTTAGCTTTTTATCGTAACATGTTCATTCATAATACATTTCAAAGTTGCTCTATTGATAATTGAAATTTTTTGTTAATTGCTTGGTTTCAAAGAGAATTATATATATTTTCTGTGAGTTTTGCCATCAATTTACTTTGTAGCTGAAATTATGAAATTGACACGGCCTGGTTTATTGAATTTTTACTTCATAACACCTTGATCGTTTTCTCTCATGCTGGAAAAATGAGTTCATTGATATATTGCTTAATAGTTCTCATTACAATAGAATATTAATGAAATTAACAGTTTAAATTATTTATTAACAAAAATACAGAAATTGCAAGTTACGTTTAATGTATTGTTTTTGAATAACATCATCAAAGTAATTGCCACTATATCAGAGATAATATATTATGGAGAAAGTGAAATATCCTTACATTTTCCAGTGTTATAATTTAATGAATAACTACCAACCAAAGCATTTTGGAACCCCAAAGTGGCCCAAGATCCCTTTTCCATAAAGAGATAAAACTTTATTCCCAAAACCAACAAAACAGATAAATTGATTTTAAAAATTTATTTTGCTTATTTTAATGTTGAAATATAATGATTCCTTTACACAATTATTGAGGCTAGCTTACATAAAATGTTTGTTAGAACTTTGACTATCCTTGCATCAGACTTGTTTTTAACTAATGACAAATACAAAGTATATTGTATTAAATTTATATAAATTCTACTAAAAAATATTAACAAAATTTAAAGAACCATCTGCTATTTTGATTTTTATTAGTTAGCATATCTCTTACGAATATAGGGTTAGAAAATTTGATTGATATTGTAGGTTATTTTCTTAAATAGAAAACACAATTCTATTAATTATTTTCCGTAGTTAAAATACATGTTGTTTTATAAATACAGGATACCTTTTCCACCTTTAATAAAAAAAAGTAATGTTGGATAAAATTTACGTTATTACAAAGTAGGATATATTTCGTACTTAATATTATGTAAAATTAAATAGCTTAAGTTCATCAACCAATCTGTACAAAACGTAGCTTTAGATTTGGAAGGTAGGTAACAGTCTTCCTGCTCTTCTTACACTTTCAAACCAACTCAGAGGTAAGTACAATTATATAACATTTTAGTTTTAGTAAGCAGGATAATTGTGTAATGAGCATTGTTATTATATCATCCTTTTAACTTATCCTTCTACAACCTTCTTTCACTGTCTGTCATGTAGGTAAGAGCACAAGTATTTTGTATCTCGTTCCTAGTGGATAATTTTGTGAGTAGAAAGATCTTGAACTACGGATGTCGTCTAAGTTTCGTTCTCATTGTTAACATAGCCAAAGGGTCATCAATATGATCTTGACATTAAGCCCTAGTGCACAAAATTGTCTGCCTTTGGTAGATGATCTGAATAAAACTGTTGTTACAGATGAGTTTAAAGCGAGTTTTTGAAGTACAGTTTTGAAATTCCGCTGCTCTGATCAGTGTCCTGTGCTTGCCCACTATCTACCTTCCGTTAGCGAGACACGGGCACTATTAGGGCAAAAATAGATCCTTTTTACATCTTTCAATGCATATTTCAATATCCCTCTAAATTGAGAACCCCACCAACTGTGATAAACGTGTCATTTTTTTTCTTGGCACTAAAGATGTGAAAGCAGTTGAAATTCACCATTAGAACTTATGTAGTGTATGGACAAAACCGTTATGAGGGATGAATGGCATTCAAATGGGTAACCTTTAAAATATGGCTGAAAGAGTGATCACAATGATTTGGTACAGAAAGTGAATGAAAAAATAAACATGAACAGACATTTTCACAATTTATTTGTTATCAGAGGAGTTTCAAGAAGTGTTTCTGACATTTTGAATGTTTGCTGTATGGCAATGTTCGTCCATACGGAGCATAAGACTCATTTCATACAAAATATGCTTAGCGGTTGTTACCTAAAAAAAAAAGAAAGTTTTCCAGACAAAAAATAAATTTGTTTATAATTAGTCATAAGTTTTAATTTGTAAC